>NC_031994.1:2064012-2088167 GCF_001879085.1 Nicotiana attenuata
CCCCCCTTCTTCTTCTCGTTTTCTCTTTTCTTTGTCTCTCCACGCTCTTTCTCTTCCCTATCTCTCTCTCTTTTCCTCCCTTTCCGCCCCTTCCCATTTTCTTTCCCAGCACCAGTCGCCGGCGTAGGTGTGGTGGGTCCCAGGCAGACCCCTCTCTTCTCTCCCCTTTTCTTTCTTTCCAGCTTCTCTTTCACCTCCTCGCGTCTTCTCTTTCACCCCCTCGACCCTTCCTTTTGCCCCGAAACCCTAGACCGCCGGCGATCTCCTTGTTGTTTCTCCCTCTCTCCCCTTTTTGCGCAGCAACTGCTGCAACCAGGTAAATCCTAGACCCCTTTTTTTCCTCTCCTTTTATTTTTGTTGGATACGTGCACTTGTATTTTATCTTGGTCAGCGCAGCGAGAATGACTTTAACCAGGCTCGAGCACCGGCGAGATGATGTTCGGTAGGTAGCAATAGCAGTGCATTGGGACATCTCCGACTATAATCCAGGTTCCATCTTTCTTGAATCATAGTTGCGGGCATTTTTTCCTGTTGCCTTGCCGGCAATTGTTGAGTGTGTTTACATCATTTAGTTTTGGTTGCCTCGCCGACAACCTGTAGTTGGAGTAATTGCTTATGTAGACATAACTTGCTTGTTTTGTATACTTGCAATTAGGCCCTATCTTTCTTGAAAAATTGTTTCATGTTTCGCTCATTCATATTTGAGTGCATATGATTCTGTTCCTCCCTGTTGCCTCGCCGGCAAACTTTGATTGTGTTAATACAGCCTTTATTTTTTGCCTTGGTGATGGACGCACTGACATGCCACATCCAAAGGGAGGTGTCATGGTGTATGTTATTCGTCAATGACATAGTTCTGATTGATGAGATGCGAGGCCGCATTAACGAGAGGCTAGAGGTTTGGAGACAGACCCTTGAGTTTAGGGGTTTCAAGTTGAGCAGAACTAAGATGGAATACCTCGAGTTCGGCACAGAGCCAAGGGAAGCAGGCATGGAAGTGAGGCTTGAATCACATATAATCCCCAAGAGAGGCAGTTTCAAGTACCTTGGGTCGGTTATCCAGGGGATGAGAAAATCGACGAGGATGTCACACACCGTATAAGGGTGGGCTGGATGAAATGGAGATTAGCATATGAAGTCATGTGTGACAAGAAAGTGCGTCCGTCACTCAAAGGTAAGTTCTATAGATCGGTGGTTAGACCGATCATGTTGTATGGGGCTGAGTGTTGGCCAGTTAAGAACTCACATATTCAGAAGATGAAAGTAGCAAAAATGAGGACCTGAGGTGGATATGCGGGCACACTAGGATTGATAAGATTAGGAATGAAGATATCCGATAGAAGGTGAGTGTGGCTCCTATGGAAGACAAGATGCGGGAAGCGAGGCTCAGATGGTTCGTGCACGTACGGAGGAGAAGCCCAGATGCCCCAATAAGGAGGTGTGAGCGGTTGGTTTTGGTGGGTACGAGAAGAGGTAGAGGACGGTCTAAGAAGTATTGAGAAGAGGTGATCAGACAGGACATGGCGTGGCTTCATATTTCCGAGGACATGGCCCTAAATAGGAAGGTCTGGAGGTCGAGCATTAGGGTTGTAGGTTAGGAGGTAGTTGAGCATTTTTTCTACTTCGTACAGGTGTAAGGCTAGTCTGATAAGGTTGTCTTAGATTGCTAGTGGTTAATGTTGTGTTCACACTATTCTCCGTTTTTCATTGTGTCGGGCCTTATTTATTGGTTATTGTTATTGTTTTTCATCTATTTTGTGGTTTTTATGATGCTATCATTATTTTTATATTTTTTGTTGATCGTACTGATATATTGTCTCTTTTTGTCTTCTTGAGCGGAGGGTCTACCAGAAACAGCCTCTCTACTCCCTTGGGGTAGGGGTAAGGTCTGCGTACACACTACACTACCCTCCCCAGACCCCACGTGTGGGATTTTACTGGGTTGTTGCTATTGTTGTACAGCCTTTATTTTGTGGTTGTCCCGTTGGCTACCTGTAGTTGGATTGATTGTTCTAGGCAGAAAATACTTGCTTGCCTTTCTGTACTTGCAACTAGAGTCCATAAGTTTTAAGTTATCGTCTTTTTTTATTTTTTAACTCCCTACTTGCATAGTGGTAGATTGGAAACGAGGTAGATTTACTGTACTCGTAGTAGCACCTTGTTTTTAAGCTCTCGAATTCTTAGCTTATATCTATTTGTTTTCGCTCTTTGCTAGTTTAGTGCTAGTGATTACTTAATACCCCCTGAGAGAGTAAGGTCATATCCTCGAGTGGGCCGGGGGTTCGGGAGCACGGTGGGAAGGGGGTAAGTGATGCAAGATCAAGAAAGTTAAAAATTTAAGAATTCATCCAAGATTAGGAATTCTTTTCCTTAAAGATTGGGATTTCCTATTTTTTGTTTCCTATTAATTTAATTTTTGTTTTAGTAAGGATTATATTTGTAGTTCTAGTCAAACTAGGATTGTTAGTTGGTATCTCATTCCTACTAGAATTATTTTTCCTATTTTAGTTAGGATAGGTTTTCTTAACCTTATTTTTATTCTAGTTTAATTAGGATTAGTTTTCCTTAACCTTATCAATTTTACTCATTGTAAGGCCTACTTAAAGGGCTTAATATGCTGAAAATAAGGATTGGTGATTAGTATTTCTAAACTTTTGCTTCAAAAGCGTGATTTACTTTTTATTTCACTTCCTTTATTCAACGCTTCTTGCAATCTAGCTGGATTGAAGAACGTGTGGGTGAGGTGTCTTTTCATCTTACATTCTTCTAAGATGAGTTTGAAGAACCCTTTCGCTAGTTTTTTGAAAAACTTTGGCAGGGTGCTTTTGTTTTTCTCTCGTCTTTGTGCTTGAGGTACAAAACCTTGAAAGTACATCAATTTGGTATCAGAGCGCAAGTTCCAGGTCCGAATTCTTAACTTGTTGTCTTATTCATCGTGTTACCAAACAAGAAAATAGCAAGTTTGTGATCCTCTTCAATGGATCTTCAATTAAAAATTCAGAAATTAAGAACTACGGTCCTTGAACGAGACAATGAAGAAATTAAATTGCAGCTAAATAGCTTGACGTAATCAATAAGGCATCTGACTGAATTGATTGAAGGTTTGGTGCTTCAATAACCACATACCATACCAGCGACGCCACTACGTCTACCATTTCGGTATCCACCAATTCAACCGCATAGTGCAAGCTATATTGAGCAAGTTGGAAAGAATGAAGCTGACCAAGACATAAGAGTACCAAGGCACCATGCCCAATATGATAAATATTTAGATAATAAAGGGAATGAAGAGGACGAAACTGATGAAGACCAATATCCAAAAAAACGAGGACCAAGCATTGGATCCACAAATTGAGGAGTTACCACCGAAGTTTTATGATGACCCATTAACTATGTGTGTCATTGACTTTCCGGCTTTCAGAGATGCTCAACACAATATTGATTTGATTATTGACTTTATCATTCCAAACAAGAAAACATATTGCGTTAATTCTAAAGTCCATAGAAATATGATAGAACAAGAGGAAAAATTACCTATAAAGAAGTGGATAATAGAGAGTTTGAGTCCATATATTGGAGAAACAAGATGTCTTCACATCATAAATATGTATGGCTGTCATCAAAGGACTATTGGTGTACAAGCGATGCAATTGATGCATACCTAAGAAGAGCGCTGATCTCCATACTTAATTCAAAGCTAGACATGGAGTTGGCTAAGTTTCATGAAGTTCTAACACCAATAACTTCATATCGTCAATTGAAGTTTGATAGTCAATACAGAAAGATTGGAGAAGGCATGGTAGAAAGCTTAAACTTAGAATGTAGGATTTAGTTCGACCACATGCTAAGTTTTCTTACAACGTGAAGAAGCTTTATAATAAGCTAGCAAAGTGTAACTTGAAACCTGGTGAGTGTTGGGTCCCCATTCTTATTATAGCAAATCTTGCGCCATCTATAGAAGCTGTTAGACTCGAGGACGAGTCTTTTTCAACCAGGGGAGAATGATGCAACATCAAGAAAGCTAGAAATCCAAGAAATTCAAAAAGTCCAAGAATTCATCCAAGATTAGGATTTCTTTTCCTTAAAGATTAGGATTTCTTATTACTTGTTTCCTAGTAATTTAATTTTTGTTTTAGTAGGATTATATTTTGGTAGTTCTAGTCAAACTAGGATTGCTAGTTGGTATCCCATTCCTACTAGAATTATTTTTCCTATTTTAGTTAGGATAGGTTTTCTTAACCTTATTTTTGTTCTAGTTTAATTAGGATTAGTTTTCCTTAACCTTATCAATTGGACTCATTGTAAGGCCTATTTAAAGGGCTTAATATGCTGAAAATAAATATTGGTGATTAGTATTTCTAAGCTCTTGCTTCAAAAACGTGATTTAATTTTTATTTCTACTCAACGCTTCTTGCAATCTTGCAGGATTGAAGAACGTGTGGGTGAGGTTTCTTTTCATCTTACATTCTTCTAACGTGAGTTTGAAAAGCGCTTTCGCTAGTTTTGTAAAAAACTTTAGCAGGGTGCTTTTGTTTTTCTCTCTTCTTTGTGCTTGAGAGGTGCAAAACCTTGAAAGTACATCGATAAGGGAGCCTTTAGGATAAGAGTAGGATCCTGAAACATAGGGACATTGACGGGGAGGTCTATAAAATTAGGTAAGATTTTTCAGACAAGGAAGATCAACATAGCATATATCCAGGAGACTAGATGGTGGGTACAAGGCACAGAATGTAGACGGGTTTAAGCTATGGTACCCAGGAGGCACTGGGACAAGAACGGGGTAGGTATTTCAGTTGAAGGAGACCTCAGGGAGCTAATGGTCGAGATTACGAGGGTAAACGATAGGTTGATGAGTATTAAGCTGGTAGTTGCAAGGTTTACTGTTAACGTGATTAGTGCGTACGCTCCTCAAGCAGGCTTGGACTAGGAGGTCAACAATTTCGACAAGATTTTGACGAGGTGGTGGGTAGTATCCTGCACACGAGAAGCTATTTATTGGAGGGAATTTCAATGGTCATATTAGGGCTACTGCTTGAGGTTATGATGTATAGCGGGTTCGACTTTGGGGATAGGAACGAGGTAGGTATCTCATTGTTGGATTTCGCTAGAGCTTTTGATTTGGTGATAGCTAACTCGAGTTTTTGTCGAAAAGGGAGGAGCACCTGGTCACCTTCCGAAGCGACTCAGATTGATTACCTTCTGTGCAGGAAATGTGATAGAGGTCTATGCACTGATTGCAAGGTCATCAAGAGTAAGTACCTCATGACCCAGCATAGGCTCCTATTGATGGACTTGGAGATCAAGAGGAATGGGAGAAAGAGGATGGAGGTTGGAGGTTTGGAGGTTGAGCAGGACCAAAACATAAGACCTAAAGTGCAGATTCAGTGACGGGACTCATGAAACGGACGTGGATGTGAAGCTTGATACTCAAGTTATCCCCAAGAAAGATAGTTTCAAGTATCTCGAGTCTATAATCCAAGGTAAAGGGGAGATTGACAAGGATGTTGCCCATCATATTAGAGCGGGATGCAGTGTTATCAAAGGCGAAAAGCGCAAAAAAGCTCTAAGGTTCGTTGGGGCTTTAAGGTTAAGCGCAAATAAAGGGTGGGCTTTAATGGAAAAAGGTGCAACTGGAGAAAAAGTAAAAGTATGAATATGTAGTCTAAGAACAATAATTATAAGCACGAAAAATAAATATATGGACAAAGAAATTGAAAAAAGATTACGATGAAGTGAAATATCAATTATTTAGTGTCGCCTTTTCAGGATTACACTCATTGGCAAGGAAAAGCATGCCTTAGAACCTTTATGCAACAATAAAGCGTCCACAAAGCGAGGTGAAGCGCTCAACATGTTTTGAGCCTCGCTTCAGGGCTTAAGCGCGCCTTTGACAACATTGGCGGGATGGATGAAATGGAGGCTCGCATCCGGTGTTTATGTGATAAGAATGTGCCGCCAAGACTTAAGGGTAAATTCTACAAAGTTATGGTTAGACCGACGATGCTGTATGGCACCGAGTGTTGGCCAGTCAAGAACTCCCATGTGCAGAAAATGAGAGTAGCAAAAATGAGGATGTTGGAGATGGATGAGCGGATGTACTAGGAGAGAGAAGATTAGGAATGAAGTTATTCGGGACAAAGTGGGAGTGGCCTCCTTGGAGGACAAGATGCGGGGATCGAGGCTGAGATGGTTTAGGCACGTTAAGAGGAGAAGCATAGATTCTCCTGTTAGGAGGTGTGAGAGGTTGGCCATGGCGAGTCTGAGAAGAGGCCGAGGTAGGCCAAAGAAGTATTGGGAGGAGGTGATTAGGCAAGACATGGCACTGCTTCAGCTTACTAAGAGCATGACCCTTGATAAGAGGGTGTGAAGGTCGAGAATTAGGGTAGAAGGTTATTAGGTAGTTGATAGTATCTCCTTTTCTATCCAATAGTATTAGTAGCACTCATGTACCTTCATATTCTTAGATCTTTATTACGTCATGTTGTTTAGTTCGCCTAAGTTATCGTATTTCCCTGCTGTTACTACTTGGTACTACTTGTTTTTTCCTTCCTCATTTTCTTCGCGCTTCCTTTTCTTTCCTTTTTTGTTTTTCGACTCTTCTTCTTCATCTTCTTCCTCTTTTTCTTTCTCGCTTTTTCTGAGCCGAGGGTCTATTGAAAACAGTCTCTCTACCTTCACTAGGTAGGGGTAAGGCCCTGCATGCACACTACCCTCCAAGAACCCACTTGTGTGAATATATTGGGTCGGTTGTTGTTGTTGTTGTTGGACCAAATAGTAGCAAATAAAGCTTAAAACTTAGAATAGAGAAATAACAAACACAGCTATTAAAGCTTAAAACATAAAAATAGAGAATAAACAAGGAAACAAAACTAACATTATTTTGTAACCTAGAAATCTCTGAGGGCCGCCTGGAGCACAATGTCAAACTCATAATAATAGGTCCTCAATCTCCACTTAAATATTGGACTTTACTGAAGAGACTGAAATCATGTCATGTGCCTAACCCACATATCATGTATTGCGTTCTTATCGATGAACCAAAGCCTTGAGGGCGAGGAAACAACAAACTTATGAATCGAAGATGCTAACTATTGAAGGATGTGCAAATTGGGGTCAGCTAGTAACCAGTGTAAACACAACACGACATAAGTGGGAATTTGTATAGATTTTGGTCACGCAAAGTAAGGTACTCCGACCAGGAAGATGAAGAATGTAAAGAAGGAAAAATATAAGGAGAGGAAAGGGGAAAAAAGAAGGAAAAAGATGCGAGGGAGGCATCACTAGTTTGTCCGTCACTGCGACATGAGTTCTGAATCTTGTGAAGAAGTGAAGGTGATGTTGTCGCTACTCCGATTGCTTTTCTGGTTTTCCCAGATTCGGAGGAAGAAGAAGAAGAAAAGAAAAGCCAAGGAGAAGTGGTAAAAAGAACCTTTTTGGGCTACTACCGAATTTCAAATCATGAGCGAATTGCAAAGATAGGGCCTGCTTGTCTTAGCCTTAAAACACACACAACACACACATATGTGTAGTACATAAAGAATGAAATGATAACGTATTTACAAAAAGTTATTTACACTTATTTTGATTCAATTGTTTTACTATATTATTCAATAAAGTTGAGTAGTAAACCATGAATATTTAATTAATTAAAAATAAAAAAGCAATACATAATTACACAATAACTGTTGGCCACTAAATTTAATTAATAGAAATTGAGTTATATCACACTGCTGAATGAGGTATTTTTGGGCAATTCTAAATAAATAATGGCATACATACTAATACTTACATACTTATTAAACGTATAATTGTACCCCTGTCCTTATCCGCGAATCCTAAGACTTGCGTGATGACGAATCTGACACTTAGATCCGCAAATGTGTTAGATAATCACACAAGTACTTGTTGGTGTCCTAGCAACGACTTAAATTTTTGAGAAAGATATTGATTCCTAACAACAGCAACTCTCTAACTATAAAAGAACATAAGCACTTATACACTTGGTCCGCAAAGAAACCAGCATAAATCCAATGATTATTACTGGATCAAATGTCTAATCAACGAGCTTTTACAACCCTATGTCGTGAAGCCATAAGAAGCCACAGTAGAAGTGACTTGCTAATATCAGTCACATGGCTTGCTTGAATTTAGTAACTGAGTCCTTCAACTCTCACATATGAATCTAGTAGTCTTACTTGAACCACCTAAGCTTTCCATTCATTTAGTGGGACAAGGTCAGTCATTTTCACCTCTAAGCACGGATTGGCTCACCCAATGTCCTTTACAATGTAATTACAGAAAATCTTCTACCTAAACTGCTTTGATAGGTCATAACATGGTTTTCAAGTCCTAATAAAAAAAAAAACATAGTTTTCAAGCCATGATCTGCTCTACCTAGGGAGACTTCAATGAGAGCAAAACTAAATAAGTCAAAAAAAACATAGCGCAATATAGTTGATAAAGTTTCTTAAGACCCACCAAAATTTTCCACAGGATTTCAAAGAAACACCTTACCCAGATCATCATGAGACAATCAATTAACATAGAAAAATACAGCTCAATACTCTTCCATATAATGAGACGGACAAGGTTGGACCCTAGAATCATAACATACAAAATATGGCTTAAAACTCTTGTAGTATAAGAACTTAAGCACATTCAGAGCCGAACATAACACAAAATGAGATATATATAATGGGGCCAACATTTGAGAATTGTCTTAAAAGCAGAGAAAGCTAAATCAAAAATAACCATCTTCACCATTCAATTTAAGCGGAAAACTTAGACTTGGCAAATAACAGCCAGAAGAATAGTTTCTTAAACTCTGGATAAAGACCACAAGCTTGAGTTCAAATCCCTTTCTGACCTCCGTTGCGGTCTCAGCCATTAGAACCTATATCCTCAATCCAATACCCATGTCATGAAGAACACGAATAAGAGAACAGTGAAGGTTTTAACAGAGAATGCAGAAAATGTGTAGCATGAAGAGCAGAGGAGTAAGGATTGGGAGAAAGGTGCACTAGGAAACTGAACCAGACATAAGCACTTCAATAATCAATAAGAAGTTCATTATTGTGTGCTAAAATCCTTACCTTTGTTAATTTTGCAGGAAGACAACAACCGAAATGCAGTATTGGCATCCTCAAACCTTAGTTTCCTAGCAATCCACGAATAGACCACTCCCTTACAATCATTAAGAGTGTCAATTTCACTAGGTGCTCCAACTATGTTCTTCTTATCACTGAGAGCCGTTTTTATCCCAGATATCTGAAGTGCAGCCTCAGAAATTGCAGGCTGGCAAACAGGCCTGCAGCACTCTTTCAGAGGATCAACTGTGCTGCATGAATCTAACAGTTTGCTTGTATTTAATGCTTTCTCAAAGGTACTGATGTCCTTCACGGGGCAAGACCCGCCAGTCAGATTGGACGACTTTACAGAACACATGCTAGATAATGAGCTGTTTGCTCCTCTGCTGGCTAGTATACTGATGATATCTTTAAAACAATCATCAGCCACCGCATTTTGTAAAACTAAAGTATCAGAACGGTTGCTGTAAAATCCCTGGAATATGTGGAGTAAGCTATTAAACTGTGGGCAGCATATTACATTCCCTACTACTGTAGACAAAGATTGAGTACAATCAGATGCTGTTTTTCCTGTGATGCTCGAAATGACTGAGAAATTTACAGGGCATCTTCCAGTCAAGACAGGGTCATAAGTCTTTGGGAAGGAAGGGTACATTGGTGGCAAAGGTTCTCCAGGAAAAGGATAATGGGGGATCATAGCGGGTGATATGTCAATTGGCTGAAAAGTTCCACTGTTAGCTGTGCTAGGTAGTTCAGACACGGAAGGAGCTTGCCAAGGTTTAGGTAACAGAGGCAGAGCCACTACATTTTGATAGCTAGACAACCATAGAGCAACTACTAGCAGCAGGTGGCAAAACGAACCTGCAATATGAGAAAAGTCTGCATCTCAGCAAGCATACATAATTTAAAGCCTGGATAGAGATGCCGAATGCACAGAACTCTATAGGAGTTCAGATATGTCAATTACCTTTTGAAAGAGTTTTTTTTTTTTTTTTTGGCAAGTAAATCCTATGTAGCTTGAGACTTGAGAAAAAATCATCATGAAAATAAACTATGTGATTGAGATGCAAAGAAAACGAGGCAATCAAACTAAGGTTCAGCAATTATCATTTTCTATTCAGTATGGATACTATAAAGCCGACAAGAGAGGAATTGTCTAGTGGGAAGGACTTTCCACCTCCAAACCACAAGGTTTTTTACCATATCGAGGAAAAAAAAAGGAAAATACGAAAGCCACCATCAGGCATAAAACATGTGACCAACAAGAGTTGTAGACCAAAGAGTTTCTCTATAACTGCATGCATAACCATGAACTTGTAAAATAAAACACTGGAAACACCAATGATGCCATTTGTTAAGAGACAAAACAGAAAGCCCAAGAAAATCTAGAGCAGGCCAGGTGGCTTTTGGGTCACGGGTGGAGGGCAGAGTGACAGTGTGAAGTTTTGTCTTTCCTGATCTCCTACTGGATAAAGGAAAGTGTAGCATAAAACTTTCATGAGCCCAGTGCTTTACCCTTGAGACGACTAACAATCATTATACAAGCCATGACTCCACTAACCCTCCGGCAACATGGGGACGTGCAACAGGAACCTTTAGTCGGCTGATGGTACACCAATTGAGCTGGTCAAGTCGCAATACCTACACCAGATCGAACCATGTTATAATGCAGAAGAGATCAGGCAACACCATAGAATCCTAAATCACCTTATAAAGCAAAGGCATCCATCCATATATAAGCTTGGATCTTATTATTAAGAAAGAGGAACTACAACAGAGAGGAGCATAACATGCTTTGTACCCTCCACAAGGCAGTCTAAATGCATCATTTTCTTGTTGGAGAAGCATTAAATAAACATCTAGCCAGGTATGACTCACATCTCATGCAAGATTAATAACCATTTGCAGAGTAGACAACTGATAAGCTTGCAATGGTAAACTGGGGTAAGGCCGTAAGCGACCTTAGCAGATTAAATGCAATGCAACTCTTATCCATAGAATCCAAGGAAAGAATCGGACTAAGATATTCTAAATTGCCTCTCTTTCATCATTGTCTTACCCTAGTTTGCCGTATGCAGAATTGAAAAGTAATGGAGGTTCAAATCCACTCTTTTCCAGGTCTTAAAATTTCTACGTCACAATTGGAAGGTTAATAATGTGTAACAGCCCAACCTTTGCCCCACCACCATTCTAGGTTGCACGCGGAGTGGCTCTGATACCATATGTAACATCCCAACCCACTAGTAATATTCCGCTTTGGGCCGCATGGCTTTAAAACGTGTCACTAAAGCCTAAGGCCTGTCTACTTATATACCAAGCATCTCTCCCGTTTTTTGGATATGAGATTCGCTAGGGTGTCACATAATGATACAAGAAAATGGCATATTTACATATCACCATCATCCAATTATTCCTTTCTCATCCTACTTCCCATAATTGCATTCCATTTTAAGGCCACAGTTTAAGTTATCCCAATAACGATGTAAGATCGTGACTACAAAAAGTATTCATACCTTAAACGTGTCCATTCTTCCTTATGAGAAAAAGAATAGCTTTCATACACAAAATTACAGCTAGAAAATTGAAAATACCACTAATAAAACTCTTATAAAGACAAGAAAACCAAATCTTTCATAAAAGCCTAATCTTTCTATGCACATAGATCAGCCCTATGAAAAAACACACATACAGGACACTTCTCAAACATACCCCTCAGCACTCGTTTCAAAACTCAAGAGCGAAACAACCAGAAAACAAAATTAAAAAGGAAAATGTAGCTTAAGTCCCTAAGATCGCAATATAAGCAAATCCAAACGGGTAGTAGCCAAAAACAAATATACACATACAGAGAAAGAAACAAAGAGAAGTGATAAGGATGAACCTGAAGTGAAAACCCGGTAAAGAACAGAAAGTGTTCTTATCAGTTGTCATTAAAGAATGGCAGGCAAGGGTTCAAACAATCAAGAACACGAGACCATTTTTCCAAGTGAAAATCAACCCACAAATTTGACTATATTTGGAAAGTGGATAAATGTCCAAGATAATATCAATAGAACCCTGTAATAATTATCAGAGAGGAGGGGAAGTAGTAGGTGTTGAGCTCAATGATGGATAAAGTGGGGCGCCGCGGCTTGAATAGGTGGGGGGGGTGTCCTCTTTTGCCGGTGGCTCTTTTTAGTTTCTTTATATATATATATATATATATATATATATATATATGAAGTGTTAACCCTGCGGTTGTGTAATGGGAAGATCCATCAAACCACCTGATTCTTCCACGTAAAAATGGGACGGGCCCCGCACTTTTTGGTGTACGGGTCCAAGCGAAATGCATTATATCATACTTGTTTAAGATTGACTGATTGGAAGAACAGTGGAACATGGAAAATTCTCTTGTATTTTTATGTATTTTCTTTCCCAAAATAAAAAGACTAGTCATACTGTTGGCGCGTTGTGCATGTTCTCATATTAATAAATATAATAATAATAATTCTAAAAATTTACATAAATATTATTGCGTATGAGTAGAATCGGGGATAAAGTTACCCTCGTTTTCTTGAAAAGCGAGGAACAACTTTACTTGTTACTAGCTCGAGTGAGATCGAGGGTGCCTGCAGATCAGAACTAGGAGCAGACGAATTCGAGCATGGCCAAAACCGAAGAGACTCTAGCTCGAGCAATACGAAGAATCGAGAGTAAAGAAAAAATGGTTAAAAAAGACAAACGGAGAGCCGAAATACCGGCCATCAGCCGGATATTACGGCGTGGATCACGTTCGGTATTGGTTGTGGATCGTGTTTTAATGAGAGAAAAGGAAGGAAAGGATTATTACCTTATGTATACTTATATTAGGGTTAAAACTCCTCTACTATATAAAGAAGAGAACCCTTCCCTTATATCTTACTGTTTTATCGAGTTTCAAAATAGTTGTATTTTATTCAGACTTTGTTTGTAGCACTCTAGATGCTCATGTATTTGTGACTCCAGGTTTTGGGATATGTTTAGATTTCGTTGTTCGGTGTTATCTTTATCTACTTCAGACTTATACTGTTATCATTGATTATATTTGGTTTTCAACTATTAAAATCAGTTGATTAGTTTTTCGTCGGCTTGCCTAGCAAGTGGATGTTAGGCGCCATCAAAACCCCGAGGTTGGGATTACGGGTCATGACAAGTTGGTATCAAAGCCCTAGGCTATTTAGGTCTCACTAGTCATGAGCAGACTCAGTATAGTTTGGAGGATCGGTACAGACGTCTGTACTTATCTTTTAGAGGCTATCGAGTTTTAGGAAAATTTTTACTTCTTTCTTTCCCTATCGTGCGATTTTGTTCTATCATTGATGTTTGAATTATTTCATTCTTGTTCTCTCACAGATGATGAGAACACATACAGCATCTACAGTCGGGCAGGAGTTGGAGCCCCTTCTTGCAGCTACTACTAGGGGTAGAGGCTGAGGTCGAGCTAGAGGCCGAGGCAGAGGTAGAGCTCAGCCTAGAGCTCGAGCAGCAGCACCCACAGTGGAGCCTCAAATTGATCATGAGGAGGAGATCCCAGCTCATACCGTACCAACTGGACCAGCTCAAGTCCCGGAAGGATTTATAGCACTCTAGTGCTTCAGGACACTCTAGTCCACTTGGTGGACTGATAGGCTATAATTACGTATTTTAGTCGATTATTACACTCTAATTTACTGCACTTTAGTTGAGTTTGCGCTTTAATCGCTAGTGTTTTGCACTAATTGTGTGTTTTATGCCTTGTAGGAGTGATTCCGAGCTATATAGATGTTATGGAATGAATTCAAGTGATTTGGAGCTTTGAAGTCTGAGTAAAAGCCCAAGAAATTAAGCCGGGATCGTGTTCAGGGGTCAAATTTGATATTTAAGAACAAACGAAGACTCGAGTAAGCATATTGCGCACTGTCTAGTAAAATAGACATAACTCTTTGCTCCGAACTCCATTTGGGATATATAATATAGGGTTGGAAAGCTAACTCAAAGGGCCACAACTTTCATGTTTTACATTATTCCAAATACCAAACAGAACAGGGTGAAAAACGCGGTTGAAATTGCGACAGCGGACCTGGACGCGGACTGAGGCAGTGCACTGGGAAAATACCGCGCCCAGACCGCGGCCGCGAGCGTCTAGACCTGAAAAATTGTCTTTTTTCGCGTAGGAGAAGGTATAATTGTTTGGTCCCGACCCTACTTGGTATATATACATGGAAAAACGGTATTTTGAGGAGGTTGGACACACTTTTGACATAATATAGACCTAAGGAGGCTAAGGAGACCGGGGATTCGACCTAAGGAGTCAAGAACACATCGGGAGCAAGGCGGAGAATTCTTCTACAAGTTTTTCACTTCCTTCTTCCTATTTCCGTTACTGGTTATGAATTCTAGTATTGTGTTTTTGCATACTATTATGAATAGCTAATTCGTTTTCTAGGGTTTTGATGGAGCCTTTTGTAGGATAAATACTTGTTATGTTTTTATATAATTGAGCTGTTGGATTTCTCTACTTGTTCAACTACGTGTTTGTTGCTATTAATTGAATGGCCATCGATTGATTGTGCCTATTTATTATGTGTTGCTTGAGAAAGGATACATATTTAGGGGGTTGTTGAACAATGTCACTCCTAACGTATGTGAGAAATCAATACAGCGGGTTTAAAGGCAGGTTTAGAAATAACAAAGCCTTGACGTGGTCATAATGAGCGGTTAGATAAAGCCAACTAGCGTAGTTCGAGAGAATATGTCTAGTAAATTGTTGTAGCTGCTCGAGAGAGAATTACGGCACCTAAAGTGCTCACGATCAGTAGAGAATACATTGGCAAAATTGTAGGGAACATAGCTAGAAGGATTCCGACAATTGGGGAAATCATAACTCTAGACCTCCTAATCTTTTCTCCAACCCTTAGTATCCCTAGTTTTTAATTTACTTATTTAATTTGTTAATTAATTAGTTAGACATAAAAATCTTGATATTATTACTTAGGAATTATTCAAGCTTGTCTTCTTAGTGATATAAACAGCTATAGTTAAGCCTTAGTTCTCTGTGGGATTTGACTCCGGACTTTTAGACCGGATTATATTTGCAGCAACCGCTTATCCTTTTTAGGACTAGAGTTGGGCGTGATCAAATTTTGGCGCCGTTGCCGGGGAACTAACGGTGTAGCTGTAGGTGTACATATTGCTAGGTTGCAAGTTTGAACTTTTATTTTTGTTTTGTTGTATTTGATTTTCTTTTTTATATATTTTTTTATTTTACTTGTTAATTTGAGAAACATGGCATCCTGGAATTATGGGAGTTTGGATGCTGGTAATTCTACTTTTAATCCTCCTTATGTATATTGTGAAGAAAACCACCCATGGCAAATTTATCAAAATATTTCCGAGAGCGAGTTATGTGCACCAACTCAATCTTATATGTGGAATGTATGTGATATGTGTGGTGGTCAAGATGGTCACTTTTATGGTTGTGCTTATATTTCTTATCTTCCCCCAACCCCTTACTTTGATGGTTCTTCTTTTTCTTGTGAAGTTAACCCATGGATGATGACCTGAAAGAGATCAAGGATATGCTAAGGTGTCTTGTGGAACAAAATGATGAGAAACAACTCCACATACAAAGGCAAGATGCTGCTATTCGCAACCTGGAGGCACAAGTGAGTCAACTAGTTGAGGTAATTAATGCTCAACAAGCCAATATTGTGGATAGTAGCCAAGAAGAGCATGAATTAGATGCTGAAATTGAGGTGCAAATGGAGGAGGTCAGAGTAGAAAACCAACAATCTAACCAACTAGAATTTGAGGATGTCGATGTTGAAGAAGTAAAACTAGAGTCAACCAAGGACGTTGAAGATACAAATTTAGTTGACTCTAGTGTGATTGGTGTTGATGAGGTTAAAAATCTTGAAGTTCATGTATTTGAGCGCGTTGGACCTCATTCCAAACACTTCTCTACATTATGTTCAGACGGTGAAATGGAAATTCATCCTTATGAGCATAAAAATGAGTCCAAGGAAGAGGTAGATGAGCCTTATATTTTGAATTTCTCAAGGCCGTCTAGGCAAGGTGACACTCCTCGGTCGAGAGCCAAAAAGTGCATAAGATTTTATCTAATTTTTGGCTTGCAAGAATTTGTGCCGCCCCAAGAGCATAATCATAAGCTTGAAGCAAAACTTGGGTGATGTTTTTAACGTCAATACCACACAAGAGGGGGGGTGATTTGTGTGGTACCCAATTTTCGCTCTAGAAGAACCTGGTTCTTCTAGGTGTACTTACTACTACTGTTTGCGGAATTAAGAGTACATAAAATAAAGAACACAGATATTTTTACGTGGAAAACACCTAGCTCAAAAGGTGAAAAAACCACGACCTACTACTTAGTAGGATTTTCCCAAACTTCCACTAAAATCACTGAGCCAAAACAGTATTTACAAAACTCTTGTAAACCTAAGGATTAAACTCTAATCCCAGTGTAGCACACAACCTCAACTGTTGCGACACCTTCAAGTTGACTCTAACTTGAATACTCAAAGTACCTAATACAATTGCTTCTATGAAAGCTGGAAAGGTACAACTTTAAAACACCTACTATAATTGAACTAAAATAAAAGAAAGACACAATGGAATTGGTTCTTCTATCTTGTCCAAGTAGCTTCAGGAATGCACACTTGAATCTCACATAAATTGCTTGCAAAATTGCCTCGCTCTTTTGCTCTCAATTTAGTTTAACTTCTGCGTTTGTGCAATACCTGTAAAAGAGAACAAGCACTGTTATTTAATGAGTTAGTAATCAGAGTTTGATTGAGACTCAATTACTGATCTTCCATCGAAGTTGAGTCCTTGAACAATACAAACTCCAACCCTATCCTTTATCCGGATTGTGTCCTCTTCCCATAAGGATACTTTCTCTCCTTATCCAATATGCAACCTTTTCGATTAGTTCAGGAGATATTGTTGCTTGATTACTGAGACTTATCTCCTTCACGTGTATCTCACATGTCTAGGTTAAAGATACTGTGCCTCACATGATGGACCTGGTCCATGACTGAGTTCATTTGTCATTCTTCAAAACTTCACCTGAACTTGGGCCAACAAATTCCCCCTTTTTGATGATGACAAACTCTGTGCTTTTATGGATCAAAAAATCTGTAAGAACTCAACTTAACCATCAACACTTAACTTAGAATTTTAACTTATCATCAAGGACCAGGTTTAATTAGGTTATAAATATCACATTATTCAGAATAAAGATTAAAGCACAATATCTCTTCCCCCTTTTGGCATCATCGAAAAGTTACATACATTGTGAATCCCAGAATTTAGTAATTACTCATGGCCACTTGGGCAACTGCAAGTGAAAAAATGGATTAAATCATCAATAATCAACAAACACATTCAACTATTAAGAACAAAATCTTCATAGAACAAGAGAAACAGCAGTTGTCATTGATAAGATATGTTTCCACCTACAAACCACAAAAAGAAAGAAAAAACTTCCAAATGTGAGCAAAAACAGAAAAAGTCCCTAATCTGGGTCATTGGGGGGTAGTAGACTGGTTCAGAAGGCAACAACTGGAGGACCTAAGGCTTGGAAGAACTAGAAGGCTCGGTTTGGAGAAGATTGAGCATATTCTGAAGCATCCCATCACTTTTCTCCTTTTCTTTTGCTAGCTCAGCTCTAAGGCCATCTCTTTCAGCTTCCAATTCAGCAACACGAGCGTGAAGCCTAGCAATTTCAGCATCCTTAGTTCCACACTCTTGAACCAAAGCCCTAACCTTGTTGTTCACAGGTGTCTTCAGAGATGAACCAGGTTCAACTGGGATGGCATTGATAGGATAGTCACAAGCCAATAAGGTCTTAACACCAAAATGCTCCTTGCTTGATGCCATCTCCCATTTCTTCAAAGGCACCCTTAGCCTGTCTAGCACAGTAGTCAGTATGAACCCAAATGGAGTTGCATGTGCCTTGGAGCCATTAATGACCCTGTCTAGTAATTTGACAATAAAAGCGGGCCAATTTATCTGCATTCCTCTCACAAGGCACTCCATAAGAACCAGGTCCATGTAGTTGGCAGTATGCCTTCTCCCCTGTCTGGGCAGCAGGCACTTGTTAACAAATTCAAACAAGACCTTGTGCTCAGGTCTCATCTCACTTTTCTGCACAAACCTGGCTTCAGGTACATCTTCAGCAGTTGCAGCATCACAAAAAATTCTAGTAATTTGAAGAGCAATGGGGAGAGAATCCAGACATGGCCACCTTTGCCTTGTATAATCATCATACCCTTCACTAGGTATACCCAGAATCTCACCCAGTTTGACTGCATCAAACTCCACTTTTACTCCTCTCACCAGGCTGGAGACTACCCCATTTTTCACAGTGGCATTTGCCATAAACTCAATTAGTTCATTCCTGGCCAGCCTGCCATCCAATTCAAGGACCATGTCCTTCCACCCTTGTGCAGTAAGAGCATCTACCAACCTCCTCATTCCTGGTTCATCCAGGTCTTTCAGTAGCTTTCCTTTCAAAAAATTTCTTTTGCCAAAGATGGCAAACCTGTCTTGTTCTTTCTCAGATTCTTCTTCTTCTCCACCACTCCACTCTTCATCTTCTTCAACAATTTTTCTTTTGTTTACCCTTCACAGCAGACCTAATTCTTTTGGCTAAAGAAGATTCAGCAGGTACAGGTACAGAGGAAGACTTCTTAGAAGAAGTCCTGGAACTTTTTGGTTTGGGTGTTGGAACCTCTTCAGTTGTTCCTCTTTCTTGATGGACCAGTTCCATCTCCTCTTCTTCTTCTTCTGCAACCTCAGAACTCTCCACAACCTTTGCTTTTCCCTTCTCCCTCTTTTTCTTCCTGCTCTCTTCTAGAGCTTTTTGTAATTCTGCTTCACATTGTTTGACACTGCTCCCGGTAGCTCTTCCCTTAGGTACTGAAGGTACAGTAGGTTTTGGGGATGACATTTTGCTTTTCTTTGTTGGCTTGGAAGCAGTTGGAGCCTTTTGTGTGGAAGCTTTACGCTTCTTTGGATCATAACTGGCCCCAACCTTCTTCAGAAGATCAGCCAGAGTCTCCTCAGCAGATGAACCGGGTTCATCTTGTTGCTTGCTTAAATTAACAAGCCCTTCAGCCGCCTCCCAGAACCACTTCCCCCTGACTTGTTGCCACCTTCTTCAACACCTCCACAGATAGCCAATACCTTTTCTTTCTTATTTCCCCTCACATCATCACTGACTCCATTTCTCTCTTTTTCTTTCTTTTTACCTCCTCTTCTACTAGTATCAGCCCCCTTTACATCTTTAACAGGACCAACCAAGATAAACCTATTTTCTACACTTTCAACAACATCAGAGAATACCAAGCAAGAATTTACCTCACCAGGAGTTTCTTGAATATTTTCAGTGTCAGATGACCCATGTTCTTCACCTTCATCATCAGACTCAGAGCTTGAGTCAGATTCTTGAGCATGACTGTCCTTCCTCTGGCTAGCCTTCAATTTCTCACTTAGAGCTTTCCTTAAAGCTCCAGAGGCTACAGTTTTTCTAGCTAGCATTTTCTGCCTGTGAAACCTAGGTTTTGGGTTTTCAATAGGAGGAGTAGATGAGGATGTGTTAGAGGGAGATGCTGGTGGGGGAGTGCCAGGATTATCTTGGGGGTTAGACATGTTTCTTCGACTATGGAGGAGTTTTGGGAATTTCTGAGAAGAAAGAAGTTTTGGGATTTCTGGACAAGAAGAGGGCGATCAGAACCGGAGAAGAGTTTTGATGGTTATGGACTAATGAAGGAGGGTTGTGGTGTATTTAAAGGTGATTAGACTTAAATGCAGTAACGGTAGCTTTTCAGAGGTCAAGTAGAAGTCTAATCAAGGTGTAATTCCGGTCTCTTAGTGATTATTAGGCCTCGCTAGATTTTAGGCAAAAATCCCGGTTTTTAGAGTTCTAGGAGAACGAAACTGGTTCAATGCTCAATGGATAGAGTTTCTGGGAATTTGATGAATGTAGGACTTCTGCTCATGATTGGAAAAATAATCTTTCTAATTGTGCAGAGTATAGAAAACATACCTGAGCTTTTCATATGAACACATACTGATGAACCAGGTTCTTCATTTAGAACTCTCTTGAACATGCCTCAAATGCCAAAATAGAAGAAACTTTGTAAGAGATCAGTGAATCATATATATACACATGTCACAGGAGTATACTAATTAAAGTATGAAACTGAGTAAGAATTGATCTAGATATTTACACAAAGTTAGAACTCCTAACCAAAAAAAATAAATTTTTTTAATTTTTTTTTCATTGTGCATTCTGAACTGGACCTATTAGGTGATCTTAATCATCCCTAATTCCAACCTGTTCCTTT
The DNA here is from genome assembly GCF_001879085.1 of Nicotiana attenuata. Lineage (NCBI taxonomy): Eukaryota > Viridiplantae > Streptophyta > Magnoliopsida > Solanales > Solanaceae > Nicotiana > Nicotiana attenuata. The sequence goes on from NC_031994.1 coordinate 2,084,468, forward strand.
CAAAGTTTTCTCTACTCAGTGCTTTAGTGAAAATATCAGCTATTTTGTTATTAGTGGCATAGAATTCTGTTGAAATCAATCCTTTCTCATAGTTCTCTCTTAAGAAGTGGTGTCTAACATCTATGTGTTTAGTCCTCTTATGATGAACAGGGTTCTTTGTCATATTTATAGCACTAGTGTTATCATAGAATATTGGAATACATAACACTTCAATTCCAAAATCTACCAGCTGTTGTTTGATCCATAGTAGTTGAGCACAACAACAAGCAGCCGTAACATATTCAGCTTCAGCAGTAGATAGGGCCACAGAATTTTGCTTTTTGGTAGCCTATGACACAAAGCATGAACCAAGGAAGTGTGCCATACCTGAGGTGTTTTTCCTGTCCACTAAGAACCCTGATAATCAGCATCAGCATATCCTACTAGATCAAAATTACTACCTTTAGGATACCAAAGGCACATATCAGTGGTGCCTTTCAGATATCTCAGTATCCTCTTGACAGCAGTCAAGTGAGACTCTTTTGGATTTGCCTGAAAACGAGCACAAAGGCCTACACTGAAAACAATGTCAAGTCTGCTGGTAGTGAGATACAAGAGTGAACCAATCATACCCCTACACAACTTTTGATCAACTGATGAACCAGGTTCATCAACATCTAATTTAGTGGCAGTTGCAATGGGTGTGTCTATTTCTTTAGATTCCTCCATTTTAAACTTTTTGATTGGCTCTTTTGTATACTTCTGCTGATGGATCATGGTTCCATTTGGACTTTGTTTGATTTGTAAGCCTAAGAAGAAATTAAGCTCACCCATCATGCTCATTTCAAACTCACTCCCCATTAATTTTGCAAAGTCCTTACTTAGCTTGTCAGTGGTGGCCCCAAAGATTATGTCATCAACATATATTTGTACAACAAGGATATCCTTACCTTTTTCCCTTAAGAATAAGGTACTATCAATTTTACCTCTCTTGTAACCATGCTCCAGCAGGAATGTTGACAGTCGTTCATACCATGCTCTTCGGGCCTGCTTGAGTCCATAGAGAGCTTTGTCTAACTTGTACACATGCTCAGGACATTCCTTGCTCTCAAACCCTGGAGGTTGTTTCACAAACACTTCTTCTTTCAGGTAGCCATTTAGGAAGGCACTTTTGACATCCATCTGATGAAGAGTAAATTCCATCTGTGCTGCAAAGGCTATGAGAAGTCTGATTGCCTCTAGTCTTGCAACTAGAGCAAAAGACATCATAGTCTATGCCCTCCTCCTGGTTGTAACCTTGGACCACCAATCTTGCCTTGTTTCTTGTAACTGTTCCATCTTCATCAAGTTTGTTCCTGAAGACCCATTTTGTACCAATGACTGATCTGTCCTTGGGTCTTGGAACTAGATGCCAAACTTGACTTCTTTCAAACTGGTTAAGTTCATCCTGCATTGCATTCGCCCAATCTGCATCCTGCAAAGCCTCAACAACATTTTTAGGTTAAACTATAGATAGAAAAGCATCAAAAGCACACATATTCTTTAATTGTGATCTGGTTTTGACTCCAGATGTTGGATCAGTGAGAATGTTCTCAATGGGATGAGAACTTTGATACTTGTGAGATTTCACAACCAACTGGCTTCTGCTAGATGTTTCAGCCATTTGCTGAGGAACAGGATCATGAACAGGTTCCTTCAAAGAATTTATTTCAATTCCTCTTTGATTAGTTCCCCCTGTCAGGTTGCCCTGTATGGAAGAACCTGTTCCATCACCCGTTCCTTCTGTTGGTCCCACTTTGACCTGAGCTGATGCTTCAGTCAAGTCCTTTACCAATCCGATGGCTTCATCTTCATGTTCCTGTCTCTCAAAAAGAATGTTAGTTTCATCAAATACTACATGCACACTTTCTTCTACTCACAAAGTTCTTTTGTTAAACACTTTATATGCTTTGATATGTGAAGAATACCCTAAGTATACTCCCTCATCACTTCTGGTATCAAACTTACCTAGGGAGTCTTTTCCATTATTGTGCACATAGCACTTGCAACCCAATGTCCTAAGATGGGATATGTTTGGTTTTCTCCCTTTAAGTAACTCATAGGGAGTCTTCTCTACCAAAGGTCTGGTCATGCATCTATTGATTACGTAACATGCAGTGTTTACAGCATCTGCCCAGAAGCTGTGAGGCAATTTACTAGAAAGGAGCATGGTTCTAGCCATGTCCTAAAGAGTTATATTCTTCCTTTCAACTACTCCATTTTTTTGAGGGGTCCTAGGGGCAGAGAAATTATGATCTATACCATTTTTATCACAGAATTCAGCAAACTTGAAATTTTCAAATTCAGTTCAATGATCAGACCTAATGGATGCAAGTTGATTTCCTAATTGTTTCTGAGTTTTTCTAACAAATGCAGTGAACATATCAAATGCTTCATCTTTGGAGGTTAGAAATAGAACCCAGGTAAATCTAGAATAATCATCAACAAGCACCATTACATATTTCTTTCCACCTCTGCTCATGGTTCTCATTGGACCACATAGATCCATATGGACCAGTTCCAACGACTTTGTTGTACTTACCATTTTCTTGCTTTTGAAGGATGATCTTACCTGCTTCCCCCTTGCACATGCCTAAAAAACTTTGTCTTCCTTGAACTTGATATTAGGTAACCCTATCACCAAGACTTTAGAGATTAATTTGTTAGGATGATTTAGACTTGCATGACCAAGTCTTTTGTGCCACAGGAGAGGATCATTGACCAACACACTTAAACAAGTGAGTTCACTTTCTGAGAGAGTAGACAAATCTACAATGTAAATATTGTTAACTCTTTTTCCCTCCAAAACAATCTTGTCAGTGGTAAGGTTAATTAGAAAGCGTTTGGTGGAGGTAAAAGCCACAAGGTTACCTCTGTCACACAATTGTGACACACTTATGAGGCTATATTTCAAGCCATCTATCAGGTAGACATTCTCTATGGAATGAGAATCTTTCATACCTTTCCAACCTCAATGATCTCACCTTTCTTTCCATTACCAAAGGAGACATTACCTCATTTTAAGTTCTCAAGTGAAAGGAACTGGTCCTTGTTCCCAGTCATATGTTTTGAGCAACCACTATCCATATACCATATTTGGCTGCATCCTTTCACTTGGACCTACAAAAGAAATCAGGGGTTAGTCTTAGGAACCCAAACTAATTTGGGTCCCTTTCTATAGGCAAAAGGATGAATCAAATTCCTTGTTGCCCATCCAGGCAGCTTATTTTTCTCTTGAACAAAGGCTTTGTTCTTTTGACTGGCCTTTACTTTTCCATTACATTTATTTTTGTAATGGCCAGTCTTGCCACAGTGTGTGCATATTTTATTCTAAGGAAGTGTGAGGTACTTGCTCTTAGGGTCCCACTTTGGTGCTTGAGTCCCACAGCCAAGTCCTCTTTTGTTGCTATTGTGATGCTCTTGCAACCAAGAGAGTGCATCAGAGGCCTTGTTCCATTTGCAAGTTCTGTCTAATTCATGTTTCACCTTTCCTAGATTTTCTTTTAGGACTTTGATTAGTTCATCCTTTTTATACAATTCATCCTTCATTTTTCCTAGGTTTTTCTCTAGAGTGAGATTTGTGTGATCAGCTTTCTTCTTTCCAGTTCCTAGTTTCAATTTTAAGTTTTCAGACCTAAGTTCTAAGACACTGTATCAAGTTCAAGAACCTCGTTTTTCAACT
>NC_031994.1:2089942-2096195 GCF_001879085.1 Nicotiana attenuata
CTGGTATGTCAGACTCCGAAAGAGCGGATCCTACCCAAGCGCTAATCAAAAGCCAATAAGGCGTGTTGCGATGTGCAACCCGATCTACATAATAATAATAATAATAATAATAATAATAATAATAATAATAATAATAATAATAATAATAATAATAATAATAATAATAATAATAATAATAATAATAAAGCCAATATGGCCTGTTGCGCGTGCAGCCCAATCCACAATAACACTCTCAACATGGGTCTAAAGTCCACCTCAGTCATCAACCTCTCAAGTCTCGAGGACTCACAATTTCATATCACTCAGCCCAACAACACCACATGTGGACAACAATGATAACATGCGATGTAACAATGAATGATGAACAGAGACTGAGATATGACATGCAAACGAAGAATCATGATTGAGTGTAAAACTATAGATAAATCAAATAAACCAAGATAACAGAAATAGCCTTATCAGGTCTCAATCGATTAACCACATAGCCTAAATATGATTTCTAACATGAATCATGGCTAAATTAATCTAACAGGTAGGAAAAATACGGAAAAACAAGACATGATAGCAATATAGTACAAAAGTCAACCAGGATCATGATTACTCTGGTGCACGCCCACATGCCCATAACCTAGCATGTGCTGCTCAACACATCACAAATAACACGGTTCTTAGGGATAATTGTCCTCAATTCCAGGTTTATAAATGTTACATACCTCAAAACGCGCAACTCAATACTCCAACAAGCCCTTGCCTCACGAATCAGCCTCCGATTAGATAAACTAATAATGTAAACATTTAAATTAGTGTCAAAATACTCCAAAAAAAACTTAATACCATCAATAATAGCCATAGAAATAATCTCAAATAATAAAGCTAGAGGACTTTAATCAAAATCGGAAAGTGAACCCAAAAAGTTAACCCTGGGCCCGCACTCCGGAATCCGAAAAAATACAAATTTCTAATACCCATTAAATTACGAGTCCAACCATAAATCCATCCACAAGTCGACCCCCAAATCAGCAAATCTCCCTCTCCAACAATATAGTCTAAAATCCCCAAATTTCACTTCAAATTCACATAAACTAGGTGTAATAATCAATGGGTAATCATTATCTAATATCAAAAGTGATTAAACTTCTCTTACCTCTTCAATTTTAGTCATAAACCTCTCAAAAATTGCCCTTAGTCGAGCTCCACAAGTCCACAATAAGAAAAATGACTTAAACCCTCGTTCAAACCTTCTGCCCAGCGATTATCACACCCGCGGCTGCCTAAGTCGCACCTATGCCGCCGTTTTCGGGATCCAAAATCCGCTTCTGCAAAACCACTTAAGTTCCCATTCTTGCGCACCTGGGGGACCGTTTCTGAGGTCCTTACTCCGCACATGCGAATTCCCAGGCCTACACCCACTCTGCTTATGTGCTCTCCTGACCGCATCTGCGGGCTCGCAGATGCGAAAACTACCTCGCACTTGCGCACTTCCTACCTCTAGCCAAAATACGCTCATGCGACCATCCCCCAGGCTAGCCAACCTCGCATCTGCTCATAATAGGCCGTTGCTGCGGCTCTGCACCTGCAGCCAAAACCTCACAGGTGAGGTTGCACCAAACCTGAAACTATTAGCATATTCCCAAGTCTAAACATGATCCGACAACCATCTGAAACACCCTCGAGGCCCACGGGATCCCATCCAAATATACCAACTAGTCCTCGAAGCCTCAAATCACATCAAACATCATCAAAACCACGAATCGCACCCAATTCAAGCTTAATGAAACTAATGATTTTCCGAACCATATCACACCAACTCCGAATGACCTGAAATTTTGCACACTAGTCCCAAATGACACAACGGACCTATTCCAACTTCTGAAACTAAAATCTGAACCTGATATCAACAAAGTCAACTCTTGGTCAATCCTATCAACCTTTCAAACCTTCAACTTTCCAGCTTTCACCAAAAAGCCTCAAACCAATCTATGGACCTCTAAATCAATATTTGAACATATGCTTAAGTCCAAAATTATCAAACGGAGCTATCAGAACTATCAAAACTCCATCCTAGGATTGTCTACACAAAAGTCAAACTCCAGTCAATTCTTTCAACATAAGCCTTCAACCTTGGGACTAAGTGTTCTAATTCACTCTGAAATCATTCCCGAACCAAATCAACCATCCCGGTAAGTCACATAACCAAAATAGAACATAGACGAGACAATAAATAGGGAACGGGACTATAATACACAAAACAACTGGTTGGGTCGTTATACAAGGACATCTCTCCCACCATGCACTTCCATTGCTCCTCCAAAGAACGAAGCCGGTCTTCACTTTGTTGACTAAAACACAAAACCTCCTAAGCAACATGTTGCTGCACCTCTTGCTCGACGCGTTGCTGCACCTCTTGCTCGACGCGTTGCTGAAGAATTCTCTCTTGAGTTTCTTTCATACGCAACACCTCCTCCTCAAGAACTTCAATGCATTATCCAGCAGCATGATCTGGCACAGCATGTAAAGTGCGTGAAGTGGCAGAGTTGGAGTCTGGATATGAAGTCAAAGCTTGTGATCCCAAACCATACACGCGCCATTTCTTATCTCCACCCATAACCTCAAAGTATAGGCGAATCACATCAACTTCCTGCGAATCATCTGATGAGTTCGAATTAGTAGCAGCTATCGCAACCTCTATTTTTTCCTGCATACAATTGTTAGGATAAATTTTTTTAACTTAAAGTGATCTCATAAACTTATTACAATTCGAATAAATATTCAGATATGACTTTGAACTCTTTTAGCTATGAGATCTGATGAGTTTTTCTTAAACAAGAAGTCACATAGGTAATCCAATATGGTTTGATAATTTATCTTTTTTGGCACAGTCAATTCTACCTGCAAGTGATCAAGGAGGAACATTCTCTTAAAAGCTAGACTATTTCTTCTTAATGCTATAGTTTCTATATTTTGCTCTCATATTTTGCTAACTAAAATGAATGGAGCAGGTTTATTTAACAAAGTGTACTAGCTAGGTAGTTTCCTCTTTGAAAGCGGGAAAGAATCTTGTTTATGAAAACTTCCGCAATTAAGTACTTAACTTTTATTTAGAATCATGTTGCTTCATATGTTTTGATTTTTTTTTTAAATTTTTTTGAAAGATGAAAAACATAATCTCATGCTATTTTCTTGGACATGAAGAGACACAGGGGTTATCTAATCCAGAGAGTGAAAAGGACCAAACATATCGAATCCATCTATTTTCAGAAGAAAGAATCGCTTTTGCCTGATTAAAGGGCTAATCGATGATTATGCTGAAGTGAGAAATATATAAAAAAAGATAAAGATAAGGAAAGATATCTGAGTAGAGAAAGATGACAATAACACACGAAAGAATGGTGATTTCTTATATCACTACTAGAAATCAGGTGATTTCCGTCCACAATTTCCGGTCGGAAATTGATAATTTCCGACCAAATTTCGACCGTTTTTAATTGGACGAAAAAATAATGGCCGCAAACGTAAATTTCCGACAGAAATCGGTAGGAAAATATTGGTCGAAAATTTCCGACCGAAATCGGTCGGAGTCAAATTTATTTTCCGACCGAAATCGGTCGGAAATTATTAAATATTTTTTTAAAAATTTCAAATTTCCGACCGAAATCGGTCGGAAAATATTATTATTTATTTTTAAAAAAAAATCAATTTCCGACCAAATTCGGTCGGAAATTTAAAAAAATAATAATTTTATTTAATTAAATAATTATTTATAAATTGTTAATTTATTTTTAAAAAATAAATATAAATTCATAATTTTCGATCGAATTCGGTCGGAAATTTTGAATTTCTGGAAAAAAAAAAAGAGAGATTTCTAATTGGTTTTCAATAACAAAATACTACCAATTAGAGCTTAAAACAACCAAAATAGTCCTCATTATGAACTATTACCAATTAGAAGCAATACCATTAGTGGAATATCAATTTGGAATGCAACAACATGGCTATCAAACCATCCAAACAAGTTTATAAACTAAATAACATGTCTCTCAAAGTACTTAAACCAAAACAGCATCAACACATAAACTAATTGAAACCAAACAAATGAATAATGAACAATAACAGTGATTGACCAAACTATGTTATGAATAAAATACATATTTCTCTAGCTACTGAAGCATTCTAGTTTTAAGTGATTTATACTCTGTTCAAAGTAGTAGATATATATTCTTCTGTTTCTCATTAGCTGTTCAATTTATAGATCTGTGGTCACTTCTTCCATTGAGGCAACCTTTGCAATACTACCTGTACATAATAAAGGCCATGAGAATATGATATCAAATTCTCAACTGACTCGGTAGAATGCTTAACTATAAACAGTTTAGTCCTTCAAATTTGTTTTTACATTTGGATTACCTTGTGGCGTCCTCCTTCAACACCTTTGTTGGTTGTCTGTCTAGAGGCAGGAACAGCTCTCCCCCAGGGTAGTAATCAGTTATTAGACAAATATTGGTTTTGGTCTGAAACACAGACATATTCAATTAATGAATACTGAAAAAAAGTTGAGAAATAAAAGAGCTGATTAGGAAAGAAGTGACATGGGTGGTAAAACTTTTTCACAATTCGAAATCAAAATAAAGTAGGAATATGTTGACATAAGTATATTCAGGTGGATATTATTGATTCATTGAATTCATCAAGTATCAGATGCTCATGCTATAGTACAGTTCAGTTTGAAGGATTCAAGTGTATATGTGATTTGCATTTCGCACTCATAACGTTTTTCTCAAGTTACTACAACTACATAATTATGCCCCCTCTCATCAAGTTCTATGTCTCTAACCTGAAAAGACGCATAGAGTGCGGGAAGAAAAGGGTGGTCCAACATATCTAGGATTTCTCGTTCTGCACAAGCTCTATGCACCTGTAGAAAAGATAAAATGATCCTTATCAAAGATAGAAGAACGGAATGTAAAACTAAGAAGCCACAAAGCAAAATGATCCCTTCACAAAGATGCCGGGTGTCATAACACAAGAAAAATTCTATGCAAACACATGACTTTGCAAATGCCATGACAAGGTGGGAACACAAGTAAAAATCTCTAATTACTATAGGTGCAGCTACAAGTTGGATGTTGCAATGTGAATCCTACCTTGTTTCAATTAAGCATTATGCTCTTATCCATTGCTTTCATAGCAAAACATTGGCCAGTTCCGCACAGTTCCACTAAATGCACACTGCATATTAACAAGTTATACCACAGTTAACCAAGAAAACATAAATAGTCCCTTCAAATATAAATTTAAGGCAGACATTGACTTGTTTCCATAGACAAACTCTTCATTTAAAATCTAAGAACTTTTTAGTATTATGGAAACTTTTCTCCCATATCAAGTCAGAGCGCCACCACAATTATCTTCTTGTGGAATTTTGTTTAATCTCTTTATATTCAGAAATTAATCAGGTATCAAAGCTGGAACTAGCATCATTTTCAAAAATAAACTGCCTATACAGTTTAGGACACAATTATTAGTTAATACAAAAGTATACCTAATGGTGTTACTAATGGAAAGTTGTGGCTTGCAAATTATAGATAAATCAAATCATAACCTTGATTTAGTCTGTCCAGATGCAAAATTTCATAAACAAGCTTAACAAAATTATCACGTTTAACTTGAACAAAATTAGCTCAAGTCAAACTTACTTAACCAAAATATATCTATTCTGTGAAATCAATTATTCAAGGTCAAGATGAGAGGTCTTATATAGTTGCATTAAGTAAATAAAATAAAATTTCAAAACAGAATTTCAACAACACATAAACAATACTGTATTCCAGTCGTATAGTAATTTATTCCCATTTGATTAAAAGCACCTAAACAGGTTATATATACATACTAAGTGTGTGTATAGTATATAAGCTATATTCAATATAACATTAGCTATATTAAGATGTGTGTGTGTGTATATATATATATATATATATCTGTGTATGTGTGTGTGTGTGTGTGTAGTATAGTATAATATATATACTATGTGTATAATATATAAGCTATATTCGATATAACATTAGCTATATTAAGATATCTATATAGTATATAGTATATCGAATATAGCTTATATATATAAGCTATACTATATCGAATATAATACTATATTAAGATGTATATATATAGTATAGTATAGTATAGTATAGTATAGTATAGTATAATTTAGTATATATACATATATACACACACACACACACACACACACACACACACA
>NC_031994.1:2096218-2141166 GCF_001879085.1 Nicotiana attenuata
TATATATATATATATATATATATATATATATATATATATATATATATATATATATATATATATATATATATATATATATATATATATTTAAAGCTATATTCGACCAAATATAGTATAGTATAGTATAGTTTAGTATAGTATAGTATAGTATAGTATAGTAGAGTTTAGTTTAGTNTCTAGCCTCGTCACTACTTCGCCGGGGTTAGGCTAGACACTTACTAGCACATGGGGTCGGTTGTGCTGATGCTACACTCTGTGCATTTTTGCACAGGTCCAGGTTTTGAGCAGCAGCAGCAGCATTAGCACGGGGGCGCACCTTCAGCCAGAGAGAGACCCGAGGTAGCTTGCAGGCGTCCGCAGGCCCGGCGTCTCCCTTCTATCTTTACATTTTGGCTGTCGTCTCATTGTACCCGAGATAAACAGATTGTGTTTCTTTCAGACTTTGTATGTAGAACTCCTTAGATGTTCGTGAGTATGTGACTCCAGTCCCGGGGTAGAGATGTATGTGTGGAACTTCTGTATTATTGATCATCTATCTACATTTAAGTCTTCCGCTCATGATTTTAATTCTGTCGCCTTTATTTAATGCCGTTAATTGTTAAAAGGGAACAGGTGATTAATGGATTTGTTAATTAGGTTGGCTTGCCTAGCTCCGTTAGTACGCGCCATCACGACTCCCGATGGTGGGAAATCCGGGTCGTGATATTAATTAAATATATAACTTTTGGCTTGTGGGGAAACAAAAAATTCAAAATTTCCAACGAATTCGGTCGGAAATTTGGAAAAATTTTAATAAATAATTATTTTTGTACATTATATACAAGTTTGACCAAATATTTGACTAATTTCCGATCGAATTCGGTCGAAAATTTGGTAAATTTTAATAAATAATTATTTTTGTACATAAGTTACAAGTATGACCAAATATTTGACCAATTTCAGACCGGAATCGGTCGGAAATTTTATTTTTTTTGTTGTTAGGCAATTTTTGTTGACTTTTACGACCAAATACTCTTATTTCCGACCGATTTCGGTCGGAAAGCCTTAAACAGAAATCACCTGATTTCTAGTAGTGTTAATCCAACGGATAATATACTAAGCATATAATAAATCTAACTAAGTTTTTACATGTATTTAAGTTAAAGTTGTTACATGGAATTAATGACCATGAAGTTTATCAACATACCAAAGTAAATATAACTCTAAGTTCAAAATGGTGATTACCAAAATCTAGAGAAGCAATATTGCCATCATACTACTGCAACATAGCAATTTCAATATTATCAACAATATAATCCCTTGACTGCAAACTATAATACATGATATACTAATGGCATCACTAACACCAATAGTATTGAACCTGAACTCAATTATGTTAGCTTCTTGAATTTTTGACTGAACTGCCTCGGCAAGTTCCAACAAATGCATATTACAAGTGTTGCCTTCATACCAAACTGGTGATATTCCTGTATGGGGTTTATTCATATCCTCGTTGGATAATTCTAGCACCCTCCCCAATACCAGTTTATTAGAAGCTAGGAAAGCTGACAATCAATATAAATTAGCACTCAAAAAAGTTGCCATACAAGATCATGAATAGGGAACTTAATTAAATGTTTATAGATTTAGCATAAAAAAGTTTCCATCTTTTTTTTTTATGCAACTTTTTGAATATATCCCATGAATTTGGTGGACGATGTAACTCTATTGCCTGTAAATGCAATTCAATATTAAAATTAAAGATAAAATTAGGCAATTACTCTTTTAAAAGATTTAAAAAAATACCAAATTTTATAGTATGCTCCATCGTAGACCTAGAACCACCGGTATGCTTGCTGGGATCAGTGCCCGAACCTCCTGTCTCGCTGCACTGTTTTGAGCAGCAACACAAGATTTTTCAAGCCACTAGTCGGAGGACCAATGTGCATTCAAGCTATTCCACATATCACGTGAAATCCAAGTAGGCCTGACTTTACCTTTTCGCCAAACGTACATCTTCTTATTGTACAAGGTAGATGTCCATTTATTCCAAGTATGTCTAATTATTGCATTTTCAGCAGCAGTTCACTGATAAAATTTTTGTTAAAAAAAATCTTGATGAGTGACAAAAATATACACAAACATACAAAATAACAACCAATAGCTACCACAAATTCATTCCAATAGAAGTCACGAGTGGATTGAGAAACATTCTTTCATGAGTAACCAGCAGCATCTTGTCGCTACTTGAAGGTTTTCGTGATAGTTGTCGAGATAGCATCTCCATTAGGAATGAACCTGGAGCATAATTAAATATAAATACTTTATACATTTCAGATATTTACACTTAGAAAAGTTAAAGCATATATACAGAAGTATTATTTCATACTTTTCTCCCTTAACTGAAATGACTGACCGAACAGATATGCATTAGCCAGTAGTTGACCCAATAGAGGCATTTGGAGTACCAGAAGTACTGAGAGTATCAGGAGTAGCAGGAACTTATGATGTCGAATCACTCATTCTTAACTAAATACACTTGAAGATCAAATTCACCAATAAAATCAATAGTGGGACACCTAAATCAGCACTAATCAAATAAAAAAAAAGTTCCAACTCATTAGTATATTATGCAATATGTAACATTTATAAGTCAATCAAATAAAATTTGATGACAGATTTGAATATACAAAGAAGATTTAGCATACCAGCAGTGATATGCCTTAGCAACAACAAAAATCATTATAAGATCAAGCAACTAGTTTTAAATTTTCTGTCGATACATAACAAAGATGTATAAAACAAATTGCAAAATATAATTAAAGGACATCACTGATCTCGCCCAAACTCACACCACAAGTATAGGTAGTGAGGCGGTCGAAGCAATAACAAAATCTAACGCGAGTCGGGGTCGATTCCTCAGGGAGTTAGAAATGGGATTAGGTATACACCTAGTGTAATTGTATAATGTACCTCAATTTGTACTTCCACATTCTTGTAGGTTATTTCTATATCTAATATAAGTTATTGATTGCTATTAATAAACTAGAAGACAATCTTTTTTATGTTGGGTGTTTTTCAAATGATAAAGGATCTAGGGTCGTGGCTTCCACCTAGGTGGCTACCTAGCGGATTGTAATTTATAGGGCAAGTTTGCTTAATGGGGATCGTAATATAGCAATCACACGCAATTTCTCACTCGATACCTCTGGTAGTTTGAGTGATTTTGCCCAATTTGGCTTTCTCAAGCCCAAATGGGTATTGCACAAATCAAGTGATATATGCTCAAGTCGGGTCTTACTATCTCTAGACTTGACCCTTTAATTGGGGCTATCAATTTCTTTAGTTCACCCCAATTCCTTGTTAGCCAAGTTTTCCTAAACTTAGTCTCTCTTTCTCAAGTAAAGACTAGGTCAAATAGGCATGAACTAATATTTGCAACCATTAATTCTAGAATTCAAGCATAAACAAGGCTAAATATCATTAACCCAATCACAAATAAGCCCTAAAATTAAATAGCCATTAAGTACCCACACTAGGGTTGAGCCACAACCCTAGCTAAAGATATAGCTACTCATGAAAAATAAAGAAATACAAGAAGAAATTAAGATAAAATGCATAATAATTGATTAAATAATAAAAATCTAATGTTTAGAAGTTAATCTAGTACAAAATGACTCAAAGAAGAAAAGAAAATGGCTCAGGTGCACTTCTGAAAATCGAAGTTGACCTAAAAATGACAAAAAGTTCTATTTATATTAAGCTGAAAATATCTGACAAAAATGCCCCTGCAAAGGTTGCGCGGCCGCATAATTCTGGTGCGGTCCGCACAATGGGCTTATGCGGCCGCACAATTATCGTGCGGTCCGCAGTCTTGGGAATTTGGGCTTGGAACTTTTGACTTCTGCGGTCCTCATAGAAGTGGGTGCGGCCGCACTTCTGATTATGCGGCTGCACAAAAGTGGTGCGGTCCGCACTCTTCAGCTTTTGGACTTGAGACAGCTCACTGATTCTTCAATCTTGCGGACCGCATAATAATGACTGCGGTTGCACTTGGCCTCCTGCGGCTGCACAATTTCGGTGCTGTCCGCACTCCTTGAGCTTGCCCAAACACTAATCTCTAAATCTCCCTTCTGCGGCCGCACTAGAATTGTGCGGTCCGCACTGCTAGCCTTTTTGCCTAGTTTTGGTTATTGTTCACTTTTGACTCCTTTATGAGTTGATTTTGACTTTTTTGGCTTGTTTCCCAATATTCCTACAAGTAAGCACATTTCGTTAGTTTCCGGAATTACCTTTAGGCATTTTTGAGCTAAAACACAAGTAAAAGAGAGCAAATAAGCGGTCAAAATCCCTACTTATCAACTCCCTTAAACTTAAGCTTTTGTTTGTCCTCAAGCAAATAAGGCAATTCCCACCTCCGCTAGAAAAAAGGATATTTCAGCTAGCCTAAGGTGAATAAATTACAAATCAATTGGGACCAACAATCACCCACAACACATATGAATTATCAACAATGAAATGATATGACTTTTTGAGTACCATAGTTCTAGTGTGACACTACAGCATCAAGAGTTAACTCTATTCATCAAGGAAGCTCGCTCTTTCATGTAGGTCATTGTGAATCCCAAACTCCTCCTCCTCTACTCTCCATTAGCAAATCTCACTTTAGAATGTAACACTCGAAGCAAAGATTGTGAAAAGTGCGCTCATCTCTCTCAAAAGAATGTCACAGGTCCGGGTTTGAGTACCATAAGCTTGCCCTTTATGTAAATCACCACTAATGTAAGCTCACTCAACTTGAGATCATGTAGGTCTTTTGCGGGATATAATGAAGGGTTTTGGACCAAGGTAAGACTTGTTGGAATAGAATGATTTCATCTTTCCTTAAGCACTCCATTTTCTCTTTTCGGCTCATACTTTCTCGACTCTTTGAGTCATTTTCTTCTTCCTCGGGGGAACTAGAGAGACGTAACGTCACTCTTTCTTGGTAATGATATTTATTTTGCTCCTTTTCTATTTACTTCAGCCTTTCCTCCTTATTTTCTTTTGAATTCCCTTCAACTCTTCACTTTATTCACTTTCCTTTTGGCATTTTTCTTTTTGTTCTTTCTTTCTTTTCTTTGCCTTCCCTTTTCTTTATTTCTTTCTCTTCTTTGTATCTTTCATCACTTTAAACTCCTCTTTTCTCCCCCAAACTTATGTTTTTGCCAATTGTTTCTCAAGAATGCTAAGTAAAGATTGGGTGCCAAGAGAGGGTCATTACAAAACGGATGAAGGCTTGTAACGTGGTTATTGAAAGAAAAAGGGCTTTGGATCAAAGGGGTTGACTAGGGATATCATATTGGTAGGCTATGGAAGATTTCAAATTTCAAATTGGATCAAGGAGAGCCTACAATCATTTCTCAAGCCAAGCTACACTTAGAATTTCGCCTAGAAAAACATTCAGGGCAAGTTCTAGACCATTAGCACGGGTACTTGGACTTGTAACTAAACATCTCACCCCTCACGCTTTTGGATTGCTAAAGAGAATAGAGTTGAGGGCCCATAACAACCCTATCTAAGATTGAGAATCATAAATGGCTCGATTTGAACCACTCGATGACTGCTTAAGTCAACACAAGAGTCAAAAGAGTCACAACTAGAGCTATTTTCTACCAACAACTTGTTTTTAACCATACGATCATAAGTAAATGTGTTGATACCAAGTGAAGTATGCTTGATACCCCATTTATTCATTACTACTATATTTACCAAAACATAAAAGAAAATAGACTCAATCTCTTAAGAAGGTTGTCACGCCATCCATCGTTGGGAAGAGCCACCCGGTTCACACATAATCTACCTTTGGAAAGAATCGTGGCATTAAGAAAACCAAAGGCTTATTATTCACTTAAAACGTAAAAAGAAGCTAGCAAATTAAAAAGAAGCTGCTAAAGTAAATAAGGAGTTATACTACTAAGGAAAAGCAAACTAAAGAAGATATGAAATAAACTACGAAAAGCGAGATAATTTAATATACAAACCGAAGTCAAATGAATATATACATAAGGGAAAATAATATATACATAAGGGAAATGAATATTTACATCAAATGGAGAGAATATATACATAACAAAGGAACATAAAGATGAAAGAAAAATACTATCAGAGTTATTACAGCCCAAATGTCAAATAATCAAAATAGACCACCCCCTCAAATGAAAAGAAGCATTGTCCCCAATGCTTAACAAAAATAAGAACATGGAAAGGGTAGAGAGTTAAGAGAACTCCCTATGTGGTCTCAGTCTGCATAGGATCATCAGCAACCTCGGCCACAAGCTGTATCTCATCATCACCTAGCTGAGGGACCACTGGGTTGCTGAGCATCTGGATCATCTCCTCAGCAGTGTGGGAAGTGGCAACCGGCTACTCAGACTGGCCGGCTACTACCTCTGGTGTTGTCCGTGCTGCTGGTGGTGCCTGTGCTGCTGGGAGTGTTGTCTCCATGAGCAAGTCCAATGGTAAATCACCAGCAGATGTAATCTTCTCAATCTCCTTTCTCAGCTTGTGCACCGACTTCTTTGATGCTTGAGACTTCCGCATCTTCTTTACCTGTTTGCCCAAATCCTCAATGGCTTTCCCTTGTGCCACCACTTTAGCCATGATAATCTTCTAGTCGGCCATAATCTTCTTTAATGCTTCCTCCACTGACGGAGGTACCTGTGGCTCTGCTGGGGCTGAGGACTATGCTGCAACAGTACTGGATATATCAGTCACCTTTGTAGCAGCTGCCTACATCCAGTTGTTGAGACTTGCCAATATCTGGGAGACTTGTAGCGCAGTCTGAGGATAACTAGAGGAAGGTGACACTGGTAATGGCACTGATATCTAGCAGAAGCTTGTGGTCCGGAGGATGAAGGTGGCATGGCTGTTGTCCCAGTGGAAGTACCAGCTGCTGTGGACTGAATTGGTAACTACTACCGCTGGCTCCTCAGACTGGCCAGCAGAGGTAGTAGTTTTACCCTTGAACTTCGGGTTGTCATCTCCCTGGAGGTGGTACCATGAGAAAGGCTTCTTGGCCTTCACCTGGTGTCATAATGCTTCGGCTCCACCCCTTGATCCTTGAAGTATTCTGTGAGAAAGTTCGGGTACGGATAGAATCTCTCACCCTTCTGGACAATAAAAGTGATGTTGGTTGACATGATGGCACCAACATTTATCGGATATCCAGCCATAATCGAAGCCACTAAAATTGCACGTGGAAGTGGGATCATGTTTTCATTGAGGCATGGGTCAATGCGGCTACACACGAACGTTTGCCACCCTTTTGCTTCAAAGTTTAGGGTGGCCCGGACAATTGGAACCCCTGCTGTGAGCCACAGAGGTGTTGACCCTGGGATTTCCAGAATCTCAGCTAGCCACGGGTGAGCTGCATCACCCGTAACTAGCTTCTCCAAATAATGCACTGCCTCCACTTCTCCAAATCCCACATATGAATTTAGTGCAAAGGAATTAAAACGGATTTTCAGATTGCGGACTTTGGTCACCTTTGTACCCTGTTTGATGTGAGCAGTGTTTGCGTAAAATTCTTTGACCAAGTGCTTATTTGCGTCTAGAACGCTGTTGGTGAACCATTTCCATCCTTTCCGCTCTTGGAATTGCCTAAGGACATTGGGGTTGTATTTGCTCAAATCTTTCATAAAAAATTGTCGCTCAAGAGTGAGCGACCTATGTGTCCACAATTCCCTAAACTTTTTAAAGGCCTTGACACTGAAAAATCTGTCCTCCCATATCTCCCGCCTCCTCGACCTCTCTAAACCTCCAACTGCGGTATCACCCCCTCTACCATCGTCTGGGACATCATCATCATCATCTAAATTTGTTGGAGTAGGGGGAGCATGTGAGGAAGAGGGCTTAGAGTCTTGGCTGCCCATTTTCAAACTTTCCGAAGAACTGGCAGCTGATGAGGACTCATCCACCAAATGGAATCTCCCTGGTTTTATTGTGATTTGGCTTCTGGTTGTGCTTGCACGGAATTACCCTCAAAAGCTTCCGCAGATGGGACGTACTCACTGGTCTCCGAGGTATCAGGGGCTCTATTGGATGTTGCTTTCTTGCTTATAACCTTTTGGATTGCTTGAGGGAGATTGCCTTTGCCTCGTCCCCGGCCTCGGGAGGGTTCTACCCTCTCTTGCGATGTATCTCCTCTACTACGTGAGCGAACCATTTTCTGCAACATATAAGAATTAGCAGTCAGTTACAATTTAAGCTCATAAAGTATACGGAAGTATGATTGAAAGTTGCAATAAAATATTCTCAGAAGGGCAGTCCGGACCGCACAAAAGTGAGTGCGGCTGCAGACTGCCCAGTGTGGACTGCACAAAAATGAGTGCGGCCGCATAACAAAGAGTGCGGACCGCATAATTTTGTCTGCGGCCGCACACTACTGGGGTCTCTAAAGTTGCATCACTGCGGACCGCACAATTTTGAGTGCGGCCGCACAATTTTGAGTGCGGCAGCACAAGTCCATTGCGGACCGCACAATTTTGAGTGCGGCCTCATAAGTCAAGCACACCATTTTCCTAACTCAGAGGGCTGTAGACCGAACAAAAGTGTGTGCGGCCGCATAGCCTCTACTGCGGACCGCACAAAAATGTCTGCGGTCGCATAATTCAAATTTCATGTGCACTATCCTAGGGTTTATGCAATTTTGTTCTCAAATCGTCATGGTTTTAGCAATCAAACATCATTAGCTACTTACCCAAACCCCAATTAGCGTTTAAGAAGCTACCCACATGATCCTAAGCAAAAACAACTAAATATTGACATTTTTAAGCATGGAAGTAACCCTAAATCTAAGAACAAAACAAACAAAAAATAAAGAATCAAATGAAGAAATTAACATACCAGTAATGAAGATGCAGGTGAGAAACTAAGTCGATAAAATGATGGACGATTGAGAACAAATGGGTGCACTGTAGTTGTTTGGGCATTTTTTGTTCAGGGTCGTAAAGTGTAAACATATGAGAAAAGATCTATTTATATTTTTTGACCCCCTGAGTGCGGCCGCATAATTTTGATGTGGTCCACACTCCTTACATGCCCTTGAGAGGCCACGCTGCGGACCGCACAAAAATGAGTACGGCTGCAGCATTAGTTCGGACCGAACAAAAATGTGTGTGGCTGCAATTCCTTAAGTATTATTGACAGGCCGACTTCAGAGACCATGCATTTTGACACTTAGCCAAATTTTTCTTGCACTGTCCTTGACATTCACACCCATTTCTGCATACACTTCAAAATTAGTTAGGATAAAACAAAGCCTATCTAATCTAAAGAAGAAAAACAAAGTAATGAAAAAGACACATGGGTTGCCTCCCAAGAAGTGTCTGATTTAACGTCGCGGCACGACGCAGATTACCAATCACTTAAAATGAAGAACCGCCACTATGTGTCCATCATCAACTTTGCCAAGATAATGTTTAACCTGGTGCCCATTGACTCTAAAAACCTCATCGTTCTTATTTTTCAAATCTAGAGCACCAAATGGGGTTACATTCACTACTTCAAAGGGACCACTCCATTTAGATTTCAACTTGCCTGGAAACATCCTTAATCGGGAATTGAACAATAGCACAAGATCACCTTCATTAAACTCCTTGTTGTGGATGTACTTGTCATGGAGGTATTTCATCTTCTCCTTGTAAAGGGACGAACTTGTGTAGGCATGATAGCGGAATTCATCAAGCTAATTCAAATGTGCCACTGTTAGGTTTGCAACAACATCCCACTCAAGGTTCAACTTTTTCAAAGCCCACATGGCCTTATGCTCGAGTTCTACCGGAAGATGGCACGCCTTCCCAAACACCAATCTGTTACATCTCGTATTTTCGTAAGTTAAAAGTTTCGTCTTCAGTTAATTGACGTAGACTTGGGGATGAGATCATCTTGACATTAACGTATTTACGCTATTTATAACAAGCGATAAATAAGTGTCATGAAGGATAAAGGGTACACGAATTAAAGAAAATGAGTTTCGTTGAAAGTGGCTAATTTGGGATAAAATACAGGTCGAGCGATAATACCCGATGATTATGAACGAGTGTCATGCAAGGTACCATATGACCACAGTAGTATAATGTGTAAAGTATATTAAAAATAAGTAGAATTTTAAGCAATTTATGGCAATTTTTAAATTACGGGTAATTGGTTAATTAATAGGTAACGGGATATTACCCAGTTAACTAATAAGTGGATAACAATTTATAAAATACACCCATCCAAAACGTGGCACAAAGCCACCATGACAAAAAAATGACTCTTAGTCATTATTGCCATTTAGCTACCTAACATTACATTAAAAGTCTAACCAAAATAAGACTTGGATATAAATCTTACCTAATTAGAAGCTAATACATTTCATAACTCATTTTGATATATCATCTTTCTTCAAGAAAAACGTTAGAAACAGAAGCTAATACATTTCATAACTCATTTTGATATATCATCTTTCTTCAAGAATAACGTTAGAAACAGAAGCTAATTTTCGTTCCAAAAAGCTTCAAAAAAGCAAAAGCTTCCAACGAGAATTTGTTGGAATAGTAGCAACGTGGAATTTTGCGGTTCTAGAAGAGTACGGTGCAATCTTCGCCAAGAATAGTATACGGAGTTTTCCCTATTCCAGGTATGTTAAGGCCATCCCTTCTTTCTTTTGGCATGATCCAAATTATACAGAAGAAACGAGCAAACGCACAGTTTTCATAAATTACTCTATTCATAGAAATACTAGGGTGTCTATATTCTTGATTCCCTATGAGAATTATTATTATCTTCTGTTCATGGGTCACAGAATAATACGTAGTTGAAAAAGTTTATCCGGAAGGAATATTGAGATTATTACGTATTTTTCATGCATTTCACCCATTTATACATGTGCATTGACCCATGACCAGATGGCGTTATGTACGGGTATATATGTAAATATATGTATATGGGATATGGGAAAAGGTTATGGCGTTATATACGCACCAGCACCTGATCAGTTAGTATATGTTGATGATGTTGCCCACAGTGGCCTAGACGATATGATGGGATGCCCTCAGTGGCTTGATTATATTATGTACACACATACCTATGCATGGCACGACATTTATACGCACGTGCATGACATTATAAATATTTCAGAATTTACAAAGTTATTCAGATTTAAAGACGTGTTTTTTTTGTTCCATGTTTCATCTATGTCTTTTACGTACTAATTTTCATGCCTTACATACTCAGTACATTTTTCGTACTGACGCCCTATTTCACGGGGCTTGCGTTTCATGCCTGCAGGTGCAGGTAGGCAAGCTAACAGTCCCCCTTCTTAGGATCCCTGATCAGCGAGAGTTGGCATGCTCCACTTGATCCGGAGCTGCTTTTGATTTGGGTACGATATATTTGTATATATATATATGGGTATGACGTGGCTCACTCCCGTCTTTGTACAGTTATATTTCTATTAGAGGTCTGTAGACAGTATGTCTAGTTGGATAGTATGTGGTCTTGCCGGCTTCCAGTTTTGAGATGCATAGTTGTCTATAGCAGCCTTGTCGGCTTGCCCTACGTATGTTGCACGTATATGTATGTATGCCTTTTTGGTCAGATTTCTTTCATGTATATTATTCTTGTAATTCAGCAGATGTTATTCAGGTTTATATCTTAGACGCATGATTAGGGATGTTTGACAGGTATGACTCGAGCACCCGTCGCGGCCCATCGGTTTGGGTCGTGACACTATCGATATGGAGACATCCCAATCGGCGTCTTGTAAGCCGTCCTATAAGCCCAAAGAGCATCATCAAGTTTTCTTGACCAATCCGTTCGGTTGGCATTCACAGTCTTTGACAAAATACTCTTGATCTCCCGGTTGGAGACTTCAACCTGTCCGCTTGCTTGAGGATGGTAAGGGGTGGAGACTTTATGAGTTGTCATACTTGGTGAGTAAGGTCTCAAAAGCCCGGTTGCAAAAATGCGAACCCCCATCACTAATAATGGCCCTCGGAGTGCCAAACCATATGAAGATGTTCTTTTTCAAGAATGCCGCTACACTTCGAGCTTCATTGTTGGGTAAAACCACAGCTTCAACCCATTTTGACACATAGTCCACAGCTACCAAAATGTAAGTGTTCCCACAAGAGCTCACGAACGGTCCCATGAAATCAATACCCCAAACATAAAAGATATCAATCTCTAAAATGGTGGTGACGGGCATCTCATTCTTCTTAGAAATCCCACCGGCCCGTTGGCACTCATTACAACGCTTGACAAGCTCACTAGCTTCCTTGTAGAGGGTAGGCCAATAGAATCCACAAGTCAAACCTTTGTAGTCGTTCTAGCTCTACCATGATGACCACCATACGGTGAAGAGTGGAAAGACTCAAGAATTCCCATTTGTTCTTCTTTCGGCACACATCGTTGGATCACGTCATGGTACATATCCGGAAAAGATACGGCTCATACCAATAATAGTCCAAGCAATCCCGTTTGAGCTTATTCCCTTTGGTTTGAAGAGAACTCATTCGGTACAATGCCGCTCACAAAATAATTGGCTAGATAGGCGAACCATACCCGGTCATTGAAATGGCTAACAATTGCTCGTCGGGGAAGGAATCATCGATCTCAAGGCCATCATTTGGCCTCCCCTCCTCCTCCAATCGGGACAAGTCATCCGCCACTTGATTCTCACTACCCTTGCGGTCTTGAATCTCTAATCAAACTCTTGCAATAGTAGCACCCACCGCATCAACCTTGCCTTAGAATCTTTCTTGCTCATCAAATACTGAAGCGCCGCATGGTCGGTGTGAACAATCACCTTAGTGCCATTAAATACGACCGAAACATCTCCATGGCAAAAACAATAGCAAGTAACTCCTTTTCGGTCACTGAGTTGTTGACTTTGGCATCATTCATGGTTTTGCTAGCATAGTAGACCCGATGGAAGATTTTGTTGATTCTTTGCCCCAACAACGCTCCAACCGCAACAGCACTAGCATCACACATGAGCTCAAAAGCTAAGCTCCAATACGGTGAGGTGATAATAGAAGTATTAGTCAACTTGGCCTTCATACAATCTTCATTGAAATGGAACTTGGCATCCTTCTCCAAAAGTTTGCACAATGGGTTCACCACCTTGTAAAAGTCCTCGATGAATCGGCGATAGAAACCCGCATGACCCAAGAAGCTCCTCACTCCCTTCACGGATGTAGGAGGAGGGAGTTTGGAGATCACCTCAAATTTTGGCTTGGTCAACCTCAATACCATGTTTTGAAATTTTATGGCCGAGGACAATGCCTTCCTCGACCATGAAGTGACACTTCTCCCAATTCAACATCAAATTTGTCTCCTCACATCTAGACAATACCCTATCCAAATTGTTCAAACAATCTTCAAACGAATTCACAACCATAGAAAAATCATCCATAAATACCTCAAGAATATCCTCCACCATGTCGGTGAAAATAGCCATCACACACCGCTGAAAAGTCATCGGTGCATTACACAACCCAAAAGGCATCCTTGAAAATGAGAAAGTACCATAAGGACATGTGAAAGTGGTCTTCTCTTGGTCCTCAGGAGCAATAAGAATTTGATTGTAGCCGGAGCATCCATCAAGGAAGCAATAAAAAACACGTCCGGCCAACCTATCAAGCATTTGTTCAAGAAATAGAAGCGGAAAATGATCTTTCCGAGTGACTTTGTTGAGTTTCCTATAGTCCATGCACACTCTCCACCTGGTAACAGTTCTTGTTGGGATCAATTCATTCTTGTCATTTGTTACCACAGTCATGGCCCCTTTCTTTGGGACACACTGCACCGGAGTGGTCCACGAGCTATCGGAAATGGGGTAAACAACCCCGTCATCTAACCACTTCATTATATCCTTCTTCACCACCTCTTGTATTGCTTCATTAAGCCTTCTTTGATGTTCAACGGAGGGTTTGGCACCCTCCTCCAAAATAATCTTATGCATGCAAAAGGCAGGGCTTATGCCCCGGATATCCGCCAAAGTCCATCCGATTTCTCTTTTCCTCCTTTGTAGCACTTCCAATGTTGACTCTACCTGCATGTCTATTAAGCAAGAAGAAAGGATAACCGGTAAAGTATAAGAAGGGCCAAGGAATTCATACTTGAGATGCGGGGGCAATGGCTTTAACACCAAGGTAGGAGGCTCCTCGATTGAGGGCTTTGTTGGAGGAGTCTTCTGGTTTTCAGGATCCAAAGATAGCTTTCGGGGCTTATAAGTGTACGACCCCATGCCTTGCAATGCATTTACACACTCCACATAGACATCACTCTCCTCGTCATCAAGGTTGAGAAAAATGGCTTCCAATTTGTCTTCAACATTCATTGTGGCACTCGCATCATCAACAATCACATCCGTCACCAAATCCACGAACAAACAAACTTCATTACTATTCGGTTGCCTCATTGATTTGCACACATGGAAGACCACCTTTTCTTCACCCACCTGGAAAGTGTGCTCACCGGCTTCCACATCAACAAGAGACTTCCCCGTAGCAAGGAAAGGTCTACCCAAAATGATAGGTACCTCGTAGTCCACTTCACAATCAAGAATAACAAAGTCTGCTGGGAGGATAAACTTGTCAACTCTAACCAATACATCATCAAAAATATCCAAAGGCCTCTTCATTGTCTGATCAGCCATTTGCAACCTCATGGATGTGGGTCTTGGTTTCCCGACTCCCAAAGTTTTGAACACCGAATAGGGTATCAAGTTGATACTTGCCCCGAGATCACATAATGCTTTGGCAAAATCGGCGCTCCCAATAGTACAAGGGATTGTGAAAGCGCCTGGATCTTCCAATTTCGGAGCCATTGAGTGCACAATAGCACTCACTTGATGAGACATCTTGATGGTTTCACAATTCATTGATCTTTTCTTGGTTACCAAATCTTTCATGAATTTTGCATATCCCGACATTTGTTCCAATGCTTCAACCAATGGCACATTTATGGACAAACTCTTCATCATATCAATAAACTTTTTGAATTGGTTCTCACTGTTTTTCTTTGCAAGCCTTTGAGGGTATGGAGGAGGAGGGCCTTGGCATTGGTTCCTTAGTCTTTGGCACTACTGGTTCCGGCATGTCAATCATGGGTTCCCTAGATGGGTTCACCTCTTCTTGCGTCTCCTCCACACTTTCATCTATATCAATTCTCACCTCTTCATTAGCTCGAACCACATTGCTTGGGATTTCATCTTCTTGAACCACAACATCTTCATCCACAATCCTTCTTTGATTTGAGGTGGTTGCATCTCCACTTTTTCCACTTCTAGTAGTCACGGCCATAGCATGTCCTGTATTATTCCCACCCTTTGGGTTTACCACCATATCACTAGGTAGTGCCCCCTTAGGAGGAGTGTTCAAAGCTTGCGAGATTTGGCCTAATTGAACATTCAAATTTTGAATAGAAGTGTTGTGCGAGGCTAATTGAGTATCGGAGTCGGCATTCTTCTCCATCATCTGTTTAAACATATTTTCAATTCTACCCATCTCATTGGAAGAAGAGCTCGGGCCTTAAGAAGGATAGGGAGGTGGATTGCTCGGTTGTTAAAACATCGGGGGCCTTTGAAAACCCGACCCCCGATTGTTGTTGTTGTTCCACCCTCATTGGTTATTTCTACCCCAATTCCTTGATTAATCCAATTGCCTTGATTTCCTTGATTGTTCTAATTGCCTTGATTAGGATTGCCACCACTCTAATTGCCTTGGTGGTTTTGGTTGTTCCAATTACCTTGGTTCCCTTGTGACCTCCATTGTTGTTGATTTTGCCCTTGAGCATTGTTTCTTTGACCTTGATAATTGTTGACATATTGAACTTCTTCGTCTTGCTCATTGAATGAATCACCTTGATCATAACCACTATCATCTTGCATAAATTGTTCTGGACGGTTTTGCATTTGCTGACCTTGTTGCCGTCTTTTGTTTACCATCATATTCACACCTTCCACTGCATGCACTTGTTTCAGCCCTTGAACTTGTTGAAGCTGAGCTTTGGCCAATTGGTTCATGGTAGTTATCAACTCAGCAATAGCTTGCCCATGATCATGTAGCTCCTTGTGTAGGTGAATAACATTAGGGTCACCTTGCGGAACATTGGCTCTACTTTGCCATGCCGAAGAGGTATCCGCCATCTCCTCAAGAATTTCACAAGCTTCGCCATATGGCGTGTTCATGAAGTTCCCCACGGTGAGTTGGTTAACCACACATTGATTAGTTGTGTTGATCCCCCTGTAGAAGGTATGTTGGATCATGGCCTCAGTCATATCATTGTTCGGGAACTCTTTAACCATGGTACGATATCTTTCCCAAATCTCGTGCAATGGCTCATTGGGTTCTTGCTTGAAAGAAAGAATCTCATCCTGAAGCATTGCCATATGTCCCTGAGAGAAGAATTTGGAAATGAACTTCTCTGCCAACTCATCCCAAGTGTGGATGGAATGATTGGGTAACCTCTCTAACCAGTCCAATGCTTTTCCCCATAGAATAAAGGGAAATAGCTTTAACCTCAGTGCGTCCTCAGAAATATTTGTTTGATTTCTCCCCAACAAGTATCGACAAACCCCTTGAGATGCTTGTAGGCATTTTGATTCGGAGCCCCGGTGAAGAATCCCCGTTGCTCAAGTAGTGTAAGCACCACGTTGGTGATTTGGAAGTTGCTCGCCCTAATGCGGGGTGGGACTATAGCACTTGCATAACCCTCATTTGGTAATTGTCGGTGGGTTGCCGCTCTTGGTGGAGGTGGGGAGGGGTGGGCGGCCTCGTCTATTAGCTTGAGGTTCGAGAGCAACCTCATCCATGGCATCATCATCCACTTCCTCCCCAATGACACATTTCCGATGGGCTCGTTGTTGAGAGCCATTTTCTTACCTAAAATAAATTGGCTAGATATATATATATATATATATATATATATATATATATATATATATATATATATATATATATATTATCTAAAATCCATTTAACTCCCCAGAAACGGCGCTAAAAATTGATCTTGCCCAAACTCACACCACAAGTATAGGTAGTGAGGCGGTCGAAGCAATAATAAAACCCAACGCGAGTCGGGGTCGATTCCTCAGGGAGTTAGAAATGGGATTAGGTATACACCTAGTGCAATTGTATAATGTGCCTCAATTTGCACTTCCATATTCTTGTAGGTTGTTTCTATATCTAATTTAAGCTATTGATTGCAATTAATAAACTAGAAGATAATGTTTTTGGTGTTGGGTGTTTTTCAAATGATAAAGGATCTAGGGTCATGGCTTCCACCTACGTGGCTACCTAGCGGGTTGTAAACTATAGGGCAAGTTTGATTAATCGGGATCGTAATACAGCAATTACACGCAATTTTTCACTCTATACCTCTCGGCAGTTTGAGTGATTTTGTCCAATTTGTCTTTCTCAAGCCCAAATGGGTATTGCACAAATCAAGTGATATATGCTCAAGTCGGATCTTACTATCTCTAGATTTGACCCTTTAATTGGGGCTATCAATTTCTCGAGTTCGCCCCAATTCCTTGTTAGCCAAGCTTTCCTAAACTTAGTCTCTCTTTCTCAAGTAAAGACTAGGTCAAATAGGCATGAATTAATGTTTGCAACCATTAATTCTTGAATTCAAGCATAAACAAGGCTAAATATCACTAACTCAATCACAAACAAGCCCTAAAATTAAATATCCACACTAGGGTTGAGCCACAACCCTAGCTAAAGATATAGCTACTCATGAAAAATATAGAAATACAAGAAGAAATTAAGATAAAATGCATATTAATTGATTAGATAATGAAAATCTAATGTTTAGAAGTTAATCTAGTACAAAATTACTCAAAGAAGTAAAGAAAGCGGCTCAGGTGCACTTTTGAAAATCGAACCTGACCTAAAAATGATAAAAAGTTCTATTTATACTAAGCTGAGAATATCTGACAAAAATGCCCTGCGAAGGTTGTGCCGCCGCATAATTCAGGTGCGGTCTGCATAATGGGCTTCTGCGGCCGCACAATTATCGTGCGGTCCGCAGTCTTGGGAATTTGGGCTTGGAACTTTTGGCTTCTGCGGTTTGCATAGAAGTGGGTGTGGCCGCACTTCTGATTATGCGGCCGCACAAAAGTGCTGCGGTCCACACTCTTCTGCTTTTGGACGTGAGACAGCTCTCTGCTTCTTCAATCTTGCGGACCGCATAATAATGACGGAGGCCGCACAATTTCGGTGCGGTCTGCATTCCTTGAGCTTGCCCAAACACTACTCTCTGGATCTCCCTTCTGCGGCCGCACTTGAATTGTGCGGTCCGCACTGCTAGCCTTTTTGCCCAGTTTTGGTTCTTGTTCACTTTTGACTCCTTTATGAGTTGATTTTTACTTCTTTGGCTCGTTTCCCAATATTCCAGCAAGTAAGCACATTTCGTTAGTTTACAGGATTACCTTTAAGCATTTTTGTGCTAAAACGCAAGTAAAAGAGAGCAAATAAGTGGTCAAATCCCTACTTATCAATCACAAACTACCCAAATTTCTATAGTAATACTAACTTATCTTACTGTCAACTTCATAAAATAACTCATTCCACATCATATATTCTAACACATAATTCAAAATAAGGCCCGACCTAGACAAAAATCAAATCCATTCAAAATATCATATTGTTATCACTTCAAATGACACAAGTTTATTCATTATCTTTTTTCTCTTCGTCGTCGTCATCCTCTTCATCTTCCTTCTCCCCTTCCTTCTCCTCTTCTTCTTCCTCCTCCACCTCCTCATCCTATTCCACTTCGGGTTCATTAGTTTCATTATCATTCACATCAACTAGGTCAATGAATGAACTATATGGATCAGCCAAATGTGTTTCATCTACATGAACATCAATTTCATGCGCTTGAATATTATCCTTTTAAAAGGCTGAATGAATGGGTTGTTCTGTTATTTCTGCAACCTCCACAATAGATCATGTATTTATCTTGCAGACAACATGCCAGTCATTCATCATCTTCTTTCCAGTAGGATACGTTGCATATTACACCTGAGTAGCTTGTACAACCATAATAAATGGTTCATATCAGTTAAAGGTCCTTTTTCTGTTAAAATCGACAAGATTATATTGTGGATGTACTCTAATACCATATTTTAGTGTAGGATCGAACCAAGAACAGTTAAATAACACAATTCGCTTGATTGGTAATGCAGGGTACTCTAACCGCAAAATCTCTATCAACCGACCATAATAATGAATATCATATGCACTATAGCTAGAACCCTTGATGCATATTGTCGATCTACTTGCATTGTATCTTTCTGTGTGAAATTTATATCCATTGATAACATGTCCATTCAAGCACTTAACCTTATGCAATGGCCCTTTTGTAAGGTCTTTTATGATTTGACTGTAATATCTGATGAAAGAGCATGTGCCTATTGACAATAAAGGTAATTAAGCATATGTTAAGATTAAAAATATGTTAATATTTAAGGAGAAAATAGAATAGTTTAAACTATTATTAGTTACATATTCCTCAAACCAAGATGCAAACTCGTTTCAAGTAACATCAATCTTGCTATTGATCAAACCAAGGTATCTTCATAAATTCTAAAAATGAAGAAAATTACTACTCCCTCCGTTCCAATTTATGTGAACCCATTTGACTGGGCACGGATTTTAAGAAAAAATGAAGACTTTTGGAATTTGTGGTCCTAAACAAGTTAAAAAGGGGCCCAGAGTATTTGTGTGGTTATAAAAGCTTCTCGTTAAGGGTAGAATTGTAAGTTTAAGCTAAATTGTTACCAAATTTAGAAAGGGGTCATTCTTTTTGGAACGCACCAGAAAAGAAATAGGTTCACATAAACTGGAACAGAGGGAGTAATTTATTTCATCAATATCAAATATAAACAATATTGATATTTGAGTTATAGTTAAACTTACGTTAAGTATGGTTTCACTTCATCACAATTCAACAAAATATATGTACGAGTTGCATGATATTCTTTATCATCTAACTGCCTGAATTTCTTCCGACCAAAAGATCGGCCAACATGCTTGAAGATGGAAAGCATTTCTGGATGTTCATCTCCTCCAACTCCACAATGATCAGAATTTCATAGCACTTTCCTATGTCTTGTCGAAACATGCAACTTAAAGTAGTATGCACAAAATGATGAAGCTTCTTCAACCAAATATGCATTGCATATTAAACCTTCAACTTCAAATTTATGTTTGACATTGTTCTTTAACTTATGAAAATACCTAAAAACAATAAAATATATCAATATGTAATTAGTCGTAAATTTATTTATCTTACATCGTAAAATTAATTTTTGGTTACCTCTCATAGGGTTACATCCACCAGCCTTGAACTGGAGCCGCTAAACGTGCTTCATAAGCTAAATGAACAGGAAGATGTTTCATACGGTCAAAGAAGCTCGGAGAAAAGATGCGCTCATCTTACGCGTAGTATCAAGATATTTTTTTTCTAATTTTTTCATATCCTCTTTAATTGTTGTAGATGTGAGATTCTTGAAGATGAGACTCAACTCTGTCAATGATTGAGTCACGATCCAAAATCCACTAGTCATGATGGCACCTAACCCAACACGCTAGGTATAACCAACTGTTAACTATTCAATTTCAATAATATTAAAAAGACAATTAAACAAGGAATTATCTGAATCTTATTCATTTCCCAAGGATTGGTAGTACAAATCATGGGCTTCTAAGAATAGAGTTTACAAAGCTGGCACGAAATAAATACATCATCTGTTTGAAAAGTACATAAACAGAAATGTATGAATCTATAATTTACGGCTACCATGAACAAGAGGCAGCTACAACGGGGACGCAGGCACACCTTCAAATCCAGCAACCATCGAATACAGCAACAACAGTAGCCAACATTTGCACGCAATGTGCAGAAGGGTAGTATCAGTACAACCAACCTCATGTATTGGTAAGTAACAAACTTAACCTTAGGTTGAAAGTAGTGACGAGCTGGAACACGGTCGGGTCCAACACCAGTAGCCAACAACAAATCATAACAACATAGAGCATATAAATAAGGAAGTAACTTAGAGATGAAATGCTCAGCTTTTCCAAAGTTTTTCAAAAATGGTTCCGCTTTTCAAGAATATCAGTGAAAACCCAATCCTTTACCGGAATCGTCAAAATATATGAGATAGTTTGAAAACTATAATTTTTTCCAAAAATCCTTTCCACAATAAATAAGATGTTTCATTTTCTTTCCAGGTAGCAAGTGTGAAATACCTCTCAATGCCCACATATCAATGTGTATAAATAGTCACGAATGACGTGATATCGTACAACATGAGTAAAATACATCACTACGCCTGTATGTCATGTGCATGTCAAATGTGATGCGACTCGGTAATAAGACCATATGCATACTCTCTGATTATCTATTTAGTCAGTCCTCCCAGTCACTCAGTTCTCACAGCCACTCAATCCTCCCAATCACTCGGCACTTGGCACTCGCACTCGGTAGGTACCTGCACTCATTAGGGGTGTGTACAGACTCCGGAGGGGCTCCTTTAGCCCAAGCACTATAACAAGCCAATAATGGCATAAATCAGTGAAACACGTTGCGCCGTGCAGCCCGATCCCATAAATATCCTCACAATCAGGCCCTCGGCCTCTCTCAGTCATCGATCTCTCAATTCTCTCGAGCTCTCAGTGTCATGAAACTAGCCTGACAACAATGATATGATGTATCAATAAATAACAACTGAGACTGAGATATGATAGGAATGCATAAATATGACTGAGTACTAAATATCAATGAAATCA
Organism: Nicotiana attenuata; assembly: GCF_001879085.1. Classification (NCBI taxonomy): domain Eukaryota; kingdom Viridiplantae; phylum Streptophyta; class Magnoliopsida; order Solanales; family Solanaceae; genus Nicotiana; species Nicotiana attenuata. The sequence goes on from NC_031994.1 coordinate 2,118,028, forward strand.
GTAAGGTGACAGCAAGAAACGACCACTATGGGTCCCAGCAATATCGGCATAAAGCCTAAACATGATATCAAGCATGATTAACTGTTTAGTTACTTTATCACATGGTGAAAATACAGAGATCAATAAAATAGGGACACTAAACACTGCCATGAAAATAATGGAGTCACAATTCACAGGGTGCAGGCCCACACACCCGTCATCTAGCATGTGCGTCACCTTATCATCAATCACATAGCACGTAATTCGGGGTTTCATACCCTCAACACTAACTTTAGAAGAGTTACTTACCTCGAACAAGCCAATTTCAATACCGGGCAAGCCCAGAGATGCTCCGAAAATGCCATCTCGCGTGTACCAACCTCCAAACGACTCAAAATTAGCCAAAAGCAACTCAAATACATCAAATAAAGCCGAAGAAAACAATTCCAAATGATAAAGATCAAATCCTTAGTCAAAATCCAAAACCAACCCAAAATCACAACCGGTCCTGCGCCTCGAAATCCGACAAAAATCACGAAATATGAACACCCATTCACTCACGAGTCCAACCATACCAAAATTAGCCATTTTCGATTGCAACTCGATCTTCAAATCCCTAATTTATAGTTTATAAAGTTTCTACAATTTTTCCCAAATTTCCATCTCAAGGTAATAACTAAATGGTGAAATCAATGATATATTCGTGTATGTTAACCAAATCCGAGTTAGAATCACTTACCCTGATGATTTTCTTGAAAACCCCACAAACAATCATCACAAACCGACAAAGTCCAAAATGTGAAATAATACCATAACCCTCATTTATATAGTACCAAAGCTGCCTTCCAAAGTGCTGACTGCATATTTTCAAGTGTGGTCGCACATCCCAGGTCATGCGGCCGCAATCCAAATTGTGCGGCCATACTTCAGCAATTTCTGTCCTACCAGGCTTTAGTAAAATGGCCATAACATTCCATACAAGTGTCCAAATGATGACTTCTTTAATTTTCTAGAAACTAGACATGAAGGTCTACAACTTTCATTTTTGAATCATCTCAAAATTACTTTTGGATCAAAAGATATAAGCTTCCGAAGTCGGACCAGCAAACCAGGAGAACACCCTAAAGTGCGGCCGCAGACAAAATTGTACGGTCCGCACTTTTCCTATGCGGTCCATACATTTTCGTCTGTTGCAGCACCTTTTCATCTGCTACAACACTCAAAAATGTGCCTCAGCACATGAAATTGTGTGGTCCGCACTTCCAACGTTCCGGAACAACATCAGAGTGTCGAAATACCCGGACTTGCTCAAACACCCCGAAACTCAACCGAGCCATTCTGGATCACGTTCAATTATACCAACAAGTCCCGTAATATAATATGGACTTACTCGAGGTCTCAAATCACACCTAACAAGGATAAAACACGAATCACCCGTCGATTCAAGCCTAAGAACTTATGAACTTCTAAATTCCACATTCGATGTCGAAACCCATCAAAGCACGTCCGATTGACATCAAATTTTGCACACAAGTCATAAATGATATAATGGAGCTTCCAATTTCCAAAATCAGATTTCGATCTTGATATCAAAAAGTCAACTCCCCGGTCAAACTTCCAAACTTAAATTTCCGTTTTAGCCATTTCAAGCCTAATTAAACTACTGACTTCCATATAATTTTTCGAACATGCTGCTAAGTCCAAAATCACCCAACAGATCTAACGAAACCATCAAAAATCCAATCCGATGTCAAATACTAAAAAGTCAAACTTGGTCAACCCTTTCAAATTTAAAGCTTCCAGTTGAGAATCATTCTCCTAAATCAATTCCGAATAACCTGAAAACCAAAACCGGCGATTCACATAACTCATAATACATCATACGGAGCTATTCATGCCATCAAACAACCGAGCGGAGTGCAAATGCTCAAAACAACCGGTTGGGTCGTTACAAATTGCCATATATCAATGATTGCCACACATTTGATGGAAGTAGTTCTCGAAATACAATAGGTATTAGTAGTTGCATGAACACATGACAACAATGACTCTTCATACCAAACAATTTAAGGTTGCACATGTCGACCTATCTACTACCCATGTTAGACACATAGCAATCAGGAAATCTCAACTCTTGCAACTAGTTATAAAGCATGTCTTTTTATTCTTATCTAACATATAACAAGTTTTCGGATACTTTTTGGTACATTCATCTTGATGTAACTCTGGACGATGGCATAATACTTTCAAATCTGCTGTAGATTTTGGCATTGTCTTTTAATTTTCTTTTGACATTCATCACGGTGTTAAAAACGTTATCAAACATGCTCTTTTCTATGTGTATTACGTCGAGGTTATGCCTAATGAGATTTATTTTCCAATAATGCAAGTCCCAAAATATACTTCTTTTTTTCCAACCACATAAAGGATTCTTTGAAATTCAAGCATTTATTGCTTCAGAACCAAGTTTTGTGACTTTTTTGAGTCCAAAATCCTCAATCTCCCTAAGTATTTCTGAACCTGATTGTTCGGCGCATACAACCTTATGTAATGTTTTACCCTTCTTGAACCATATTTTTGTCACGACTCAAATCCCATAATAGGCCATGATGGCGCCAATAACTGAGTGAGCTTAATCAAAAGTCCTCTTTCTCTAGGTTGAACAGAGGACAAAGAAAGATTGTAGAAGGAAGGACTGCGTAAATGAAAATGAGGTCTGGCTTGCTCCCCTCCTCTTTTACAAGGACAATCCATTATTGCCTCGAGAATCGACGCAGACACCGACTGCCAAGGAGTTGACCACATGTCTCAAGCATTCAATGGATGTGACATTTGACGTAATGAACCTGAAGAGACGCCTGTTAGGAAAGTTAGGGCTGCTTATAGGCGGATTGGGCGGTTATTTACTCTTAACGGTTTGGCTTATCGGTTATCGGCTTTTAAATGTATTAATCTGCTAGCCACCCGATAAGATTTCGGGCGGATTGGTATCGGTTTAGCTCTTATCGGGCGGTTTATCGGCCTAATTTAATCAAAATAAAATAAAATTTAGTCTCTGTATGTTTAAATAGTTGATCGACGTACTAAGAGGGACGAAGCAGAAGAGACACAGTGATGGGTAAATCATTTGTATAGAATCTTATTTATGTTTATGCACATTGGCCTTAGTCCATGTGAAAGTTTCCAATTGGCCGTTGTTAAAACAAATGTTCGTCATGCTTAGAATTTTAGGATGCCATAAAACCCAGGCAAAGTTGATGAAGCAGTGGTGTAACTGGTGTTGTTATCTTGTTTCAGACAGCAAAATCTGTCTTTTGTCACAGTTAGATGACTCCTTTTATTTGGCTTTCTTTTATTCTAATTCACTTTGATAGAGTACTGGAGGAAGAAGGGTTTTCGATTATCTAATATATATATGGATAAAAATAAATTTTATATATATATATATATATTCTTAACGGGTTAACGGATTATCCGTTAAGAAAATTGAATAATCCGCCCCCAAGCCGATAAGCCGTTAATAAAAAAATTTCAAACTGTTCCCCATCCGTTAAACCGTTAACCCGATACCAATAAGCCATTAAGCTTCGATTTCGGTTGGGTTTTCGGTTTCGGTTCGGTTTTGAACACCCCTAAGGAAAGACGCATCTTCTTGCTGAGAATTTTCCTTAGGTATTACGCTATCACCGAAAAGGAAAATTAATTCGGCTATACGTGGCGCTCGTACGTGCGGAAAGACCTTTCAAGGATATGATGAATATGGCTTTGGGATGATTATGCATCGAGATCAATCTACGATACCCTAAGCCCAGGCCCCATATAAAGATGTTTCGGAGCAAGGCCCTAAAAACACAAAGATGGCTCAAAGAAACGCAAAAGAAAAATACACTTTTCAGTGATAATAGAAATCACATTCAAATACATCAAAGAGGCATATTTGCTTGTGCCTCTAACTAGCCAAAAGAAAAATGGAGAACAACAGAAAAACAAAAGATAATAAAGAACATTTAGAAAGAGGATAACACCCCCAAAACACCAGATTCTAGTTCACTGCAATGGTACTGAAACTTCACTAGCTTCCCGCTGAGAGAGGAGGAGACTGCTGATCTTGAAGTGCGTTGGAAGGGGACAATTCAGTTTTGGGTCGAGGACCGGGGCATAAGTTAGTAGGAGCTTCCTTGGAATCTCCCTTCGGAAAGCTCGGGGACTCTTCACCCTCTGGAGGACCCTCTTCGTGGGAGGCAGAATCCAAAGTTTGTTGTGCCTCAGCTACCGCCTTCTTTAACTTCTCAATTTCCTCCTCCAAATCGGAGACACCAACATGGACACTCTTCAATATTGATAACTTGGATTCAAGGAAGGTAACATTCTGCACAAGCTCCGATTGCAAGGCTGCTTTGTCAAGATCTCGAATTGCTTTGTCCCTCTCACTTCTCAACTGCTCCACTTCGGCTCGAAGAGCATCAATGGATTCCTTCCATGACCCAAGTACCTGCTCAAGATGTGATTTTTGCACTTGAGCTCGAGCGAGATCATATGACTATTGCGCATGCTCATCGGTCAAATGACTCGCATGCGCCTCTTTTTTAATGAGAGCGACCTCCAAGTGGTCGATCCTCGTTGAGTAACTTGTGCCATTGTCACGACCCAAACCCCGATCCGGTCGTGATGCACCTCTCGTTAAGACAAGGCCAGCCAACCAACCATATCGCCTTTTCAAAATAGTTAAACATGAATAAGCAGTCTAAATATAATTTAATAATATTAATTAGCGGGAGTACAACCCAACCCAACCCTAATCGGGGTGTCACAAGTCACGAGCATCTGTAAGAGTATAAATACAACTACAAGGTCTAAAAATACACTGAACGGGAATAAAGAACAACAAAGAGAGAAGCGGTGCTGCGAACACTGGTAGTCACCTCGCTAAACTCCTATAGCTCTGCCTCCAATCAGCCAAAACCCGCTACTGGGTGAATAAATACATGCATCTCCACACGAGGTGCAGGGAGTAATGTGAGTACTCCAACCCAATAAGTAATAAAAGTAAATAAAGACTGAGCAGTAGGAAACAATGAATCCACATTCGAGTTAGGCTCAATAAACACAACAGGCTTTCAAATCATAATACGAGTCAACCTTCCCTTTTAAAACCCAGCTTTTAGTAAAAAAAAATCATTTTTGAAATGCTTCCAGCAGTTTCAGTAGGGGTTCGATACCATTTAAAATAACAATAGAGATTAAAGCAATAATCGGCCCCTCGGGCAAAGCATAGTTCGTAAAACAGCCCCTCGGACAAAACAGTAATCATAAGTACTTCATAACTTGAAAATCTCGATGGAAATAACCAAATGCCAAATCAGTGATTAATTTCAGAACATCTCATAACCCCAGTTTAAATAAAAGTTGTTTTAAAAATATTTGTTCAACTTTCCGACAGAGGCTCAATACAAAGATGAGTGAAAACAGTCAATCAATCAACATATTAGATAGAAACTCACTTTAAAGAGAAGTGAAATCAATAAGTTCACAAACAGGCCTCTCAAGCAAACATCACTCATATGCATGTCTATATCTATCGCCCCTCGGGCTAGCCTCTCTGTCACTCGTGACTCAACTCTTACTAACCAGTGCTCACACTCGGCACTCGCGCTCAATAGGTGCCATATAGTAATCCGCAGCGGCGTGCAGCCCGATCCATATATATATAATAGCCGTTGCGGCGTGCAGCCCGATCCATATATTGTCGACGGCGCTTACTGGGAGTGTGCAGACTCCGGGAGGGGCCCCTTGCGGCCCAAGCGCAATATTGCTGCGGCGTGCAGCCCGATCCAATATATATATATATCGCTGCGGCGTGCAGCCCGATCCATATAAGCATTGCTGCGGCGTGCAGCCCGATCCGTATCCATATATATATACATACTTTGCTGCGGCGTGCAGCCCGATCCATAGATATATATAATCCTCACAACTAGGCCCTCGGCCTCTCTCAGTCATTAACATCACTATCAGACTCTCAGTCTATCTCAGTCGTCAATCTCACAATCAGACCCTCGGTCTATATCAGTAAAACAGGGAACTCAGCCCAAACAGATTTCCACATTTTTAAGAATATAATGATGGAGCCAGGTTTGAGAAATAAACAGATAAAAACATGACTGAGGATATACTTTCAACAAATAGAGTGAGGAAAATCAGTCAAATGCCCCTAAGGGTCTCAGCAAGTCGGCACAAAGCCCCAAACATGGCATACAGCCCAAGGTATAATAACATCAAACAATTAACTATCAAACTACTCATTTAAAATAGTCATTGGTGATGGACTAGGTCACAATCCTCAGCGGTGCTCTACCCCACGCTCGTCATTTAGCGTGCAAGTCACCTCAAAGTAACACATTGATGTGCAATCCGGGGTTTCAAACCCTCAGGACAGTATTTACAATCATTACTTACCTCGAACCGGCGAAATCTCTAGCTCGCGACACCTTTGCCTCTCAAATCGGCCTCCACGCACGTCGAATCTACCCAAAATCATAGCGAATACGTCACAATAGGCTAAGGGAACAATACCCAATCGAAAACAATCAAAAAATATCAAAAATCTCGGAATTAGCAAAACCCGAGCCCCGGGCCCACTTCTTGAAACTCAGAAATTTTCACATTAATAGGTTCCTTATCTTCTCACGAGTTCGTACATACCAAGAACTCTCAAATCCGAGCTCAAATGACCCATCAAATCCCAATTTGACATATCAAAAACTCAAGCCCTAGTTCTTCAATTTTTGGCTTAATTTCCATAAATTTCAAGGTTAATCTCACATAATAATCGCGTTTTAAGATCATAGAACTCACCTCCAATCAATCCCAGTCGAAATCCCCTTCAATTCCCGTCCAAAAGCTCTCAACGATGTTCAAAAATGGAGGAAAAATAGCTTAGCTCACGGAACAAAATGAACTTTTAAAACCTTTCTGCCCAAACATTTTTTCGCATCTGCGGTCCGCTTTTCGCTTCTGCGCCTCCCGCTTCTGCGGAATTCTTCCGCTTCTGCGGAGCTTCACTAATTTCCCAGGACCGCTTTTGCGGTCTAAATCCGCTTCTGCGAACACCGCTTCTGCGGGCCTCTATCCGCTCCTGCGGAAACCAGCCTCCCTAGCACCTCTCGCACCTGCGACCCCATTTTCACATCTGCGGAACCGCATCTGCGTCCCCTTTTCCGCAGATGCGGAAATACCAGAACCACCAAATCTCTGAAACAACACAAGTCCAAAATTCATCCCGATAGCCATCCGAAATCACCCCGAGGCCCCTAGGACCTCAACCAAAAGCACCAACACATCCTAAAACATTATTCAAACTTGTTCCAATCATCAAAATACCTCAAACAACACTAAAACCATCGAATTACATCGAATTCAAGCCTAAGTTCTTCTAAAACTTCCGAAACACGCATTTGATCAAAAACCTAACCAAATCACCTCCGAATGACCTGAAATTTTGCACACACATCCCAAATCAAATAACGAAGCTGCAGCAACTCTCGGAATTCCATTCCGACTCTCGGATCAAAATTTCACCTATCAACCGGAATTCGCTAAAATACTAACTTTGCCAATTCAAGCCTAATTCTACACCGGACCTCCAAAACCAATTCCGATCATGCTCCTAATTCACAAATCACCTCACGAAGCTAACCAAATCATAAAAACTCCGATCCGAGCTCATATACAAATAAGTCAACTCTTGGTCAAACCTTTCAAAATCAAAGCTTTCAACTGAGACTGTTCTTTCAAATTCATACTGATTTCCATGAAAACCCAAAAACAACGATCTACATCAGTCATAACACATTACACGGGGCAAGTCATGCCCGAGAACTGGCGATCCAAGCGCAAAAGCTCAAAACGACCGGTCGGGTCGTTACATCCTCCCCCACTTAAACACACGTTCGTCCTCGAACGTACCTAAAGTTGTTCTAAAAGCCAACCAGTCGCTAAATAACCTTACCATGCATATACCCGGGGTGATCCCATGTCACCCTACCTCCTATAGGTCTGACAACACATAGAAACTGAAATTTCACAATCCAATCTAGCCCATAAACCATAGAACCACATTTCCACTTCCGAAATCATCAATACAATCAAAATTTCACATTTATACTCTGAATAAGCCCAAACAAGCTGTAATAACCCATACCTTCTAACTCAGGTGCAATCACATGATATACCACATAACTCAACGCTTGTAGCGATAACTTCTAATCACAGCAGCTGCACACAACAACCGAAACTGATAGAAAGCCTCTTATCAACCAAAGTCTCATCCTAACACTTTCATATACCGCCAGATATAAATAAAACACACAGTAAGCCATAACCATTCCTCAGGTCAACCATTCATGAAGCCACTTCTCCTTTGGCAACGACCATAGCAAATTTCTGAGCCGAACATCAATATATCCCTTCAATACGCTGAAACCGAATCTGTTTGTATTCATTCTAGATCCTAACAATCTCATCTAATTTTAACACAACTACTCTGGTGACATGACACACCAATACCATCTAAAGCCACAACTCGGGCAATCCGCGCACTAATAAGCAACGATCTGAGCTTACTCAAACCATGAAAATGACTCAAATGAGAGAGCTGTACCACAAGCTCACCAATACCATCACAACACAAGGCTGAGAACCCGTCTCACATCATAGAAATAGAACACATGAATCTAACCCGAAAGGTCATATCTCCACGTAGCTTCGCTACAATGCGCGATCCTATCCAAATACTGCTCCACATGAAACACCTCAAGTCACCATGCCCAAAACCATCAACCAAGCCAATTTGATGCCTAGCACCCAAAAGTGAACCACCATAACCATGGAGAAGCAAATGACGCAATACCACACCAGCCCGAAGGAACATATCCAGTGCGCAACAAATCATGCAACACCCAAATGCCCGTCTTATTCAAATCCCGCTATAAAGCCCCACTGAAACCGCACCATTTGTGCATATAACCACCAAATCTCAACTCCTCTTAACGCAGGAGGGTAACTTGTGTCACATATCACGAATAATCTCAACAACAATCGAATGGCACATCTCCTAACAATGGCTGTTCGGAAATCTGACCAGGTGCAGAACACACATCCATGTTGGACCTATCGATGAACCCCAAATCAACTCTGCTCACCCACAATAGATAATTAACTCTTTGAAGGTTCGCAATGACTGAACCATGGCACATACTACCCTCTGACTAACCTTAGCTATTTTCTCACGGTCCACAACTACAAAGCCATCTGATCACTGAAACTCTCAGTCTCTCAATTCATAAAGCACACGAATCGCCATATCTAATCCCAACTACACTGCCCGAACATCTAACACACATCCGATACTCGATCATTCCACGAGGGATACTCCTATAATTCTTCTGTGCTACCAAGCCAACCTGAATATCAACAGTCGAATCCAACAAGAGAGTGCCACAATACTAATGAAGTATCCTTAATTCAAACACATTGCCCTTTTTCTGAAGTTTATACCCTTATCAAGATACACCATTTAGTAATATCATCTACCTAATCGTCTAAAACTGTCGTGCTGTCTAAGAATTTATGACCTTCCTTTCAAAACTGAGCTGTAACTCATCTAGCCAAGAACTTCCATTGATCCCATCTAGAAGAAAAATCATTACGCATCTCATGCCTCTCACCTTCGTAGAAAATGCACCTCCCCAACCACGGTAGAAATCAACAAGAACTCTCCCAGTTCCGTTCGCACAAATTAACTGCCAGGACTGAATCCTTCTAACTAGACCAAGCTAAGCAAGCCATCAAAACCCAAGAGCAGTGCTGTAAAATACCTGTAAGAACTCATTACCTCGAACACATACAAAGAATTAATCATATCCTTTCCATACCGATTCGGTCTACTATCAAGCTACTCCATCTATCTAGATTTCCTTCTAATTCATTTTTAACTTGATATCCCCTCTTGCTGTAGCACTACAATTCCTCAACCCAGGTTTACCACACGAGGCCCAACCATAAATCCACACTGTCTAAGACCCATAAGCCGCTGAATACTCTCTCAATATTCCCAGAAACATCATATTTAGATTGCTTTACTCTGAAGAACTTCCTGCGAATCTAAGTCCGTTACCTTTACTTTCCTGATACTAATACATAAAATCCCATAATTCACATAGAAATACCACAAGTCTTGACCTCTTCCCATGAAAACAACAGTTTCTAATCACCCATACAACCTTAAGATACCCAATTGTTACATGCAGAATCCTGAACACATTAGAACCATTCTCGAGAGTCATCCACTCTATTTAAACTGCAATTAGCCGGATCAAACGAACCAAACAATCAGCGCCTCATTGGCACTTCTGACACTGCAGCACATAACCTTTCCTTAGTCAAAATTTCCTTTACTCGAGCCATCATCGGGCTCAATCTCCGCATCCAGAACTGATTCACCACACGCCTCAAATCGGAACCAACATAGCACATAACCAAGCAATTAGCTAATCGATAGCAAACTCCCCCACTTGGCTCGAAGCCATAGATCAGAATACACTCAATAACTCATAACACTTATACTCTATTGATGCCACAATACCATAGTGAGATTAAACTCAAATCCTTTGTAAGCTTGTGTAAACACAAATCATCTAGTACTTTAAATCTTCGGCAAATCTCGTAACAGTTAAGCCCACTCTCTTAAGCGATCCAAACTTTCAAATTTCAGCACTTACATTTCACTTGCACATGAGATCTTCTAACAATCACGTAAGGGTCACACAACCCTAGAACACTCCGCAGGAGATAACCCACCTGCTTTGCCTCCATCTAACATTTCTGTATACCTTCCACCGTCATAAACTGTATGCAGTCACTTAGTCTTCCTGAGTCTGAACTCGTACCGCAACATAAAATTTACTTCACCCACAACCGGAAAACATGAAAAGATCCTTCACACGCCCATAACTCGGGGCTATACCTCGAATGTGCATGGAATTCAAACACCTAATAGTTCTTCTATCATCCAGCAGACCTTCCTCGTCACTTCCATGTTACATAGATACATCTCGCAGTACTAACATACTAATCACATGGCTATTCAGCCGTCACCTCCACTAATAGGGACAATAACCGAACATATAAGTTCAAAACACTTACTCACACAATCAGCACCTCGGTGCTCAAGCCATAGGCAAAGATCCGGCCTCAAGTCCTCCAGACTGGCCCAATATCGAACTCACAAAAATCACATCTCGCCCCTCGATCGGGTAAATCACAAGCCATCAAGGCACATCTGATACTGAGCGCTCATGCGCGCATACGAACGCGTGGAAGGAATTTCAAGAGTTACTTTTCAAGCTGAATCAAGGACGCACGATAAGAATTCAAGAATGTGAAGTTTTCCTAAAGGTTCCGCAGCCTCTCGAGGATAAATACAGACGTCTCCGTACCGATCCGCGAGACTCTACTAAACAAACTCATGACTCGTGAGACCTAGTAACCTAGGCTCTGATACCAACTTGTCACGACCCAAACCCCGATCCGGTCGTGATGGCGCCTCTCGTGAAGAGAAGGCCAGCCAACCAACCCATATCGCCTTTTTAAAATAGTTACACATGAATAAGCAGTCTAAATATAATTTAATAATATTAATTAGTGGGAGTACAACCCAACACAGCCCTAATCGGGGTGTCACAAGTTACGAGCATCTGTAAGAATGTAAATACAACTACAAGGTCTAAAAATACACTGAACAGGAATAATGAACAACAAAGAGAGAAGCGGTGCTGCGAACGCTGGCAGTCACCTCGCTAAACTCATATAGCTCTGCCTCCAATCAGCCAAAACCCGCTACTAGGTGAATAAATACCTGCATCTGCACACGAGGTGCAGGGAGTAATGTGAGTACTCCAACCCAGTAAGTAATAAGAGTAAATAAAGACTGAGCAGTAGGAAATAATGAATCCACATTCGCGTTAGGCTCAATAAACACAACAGGCTTTCAAATCATAATACGAGTCAACCTTCCCTTTTAAAACCCAACTTTTAGTTAAAAAAAATCATTTTTGAAATGCTTCCAGTAGTTTTAGTAGGGGTTCAATACCATTTAAAATAACAACTGAGATTAAAGCAATAATCGGCCTCTCGGGCAAAGCATAGTTCGTAAAACAGCCCAAGGGCAAAACAGTAATCATAAGTACTTCATAACTTGAAAATCTCGGTGGAAATAACCAAATGCCAAATCAGTGATTAATTTCGGAACATCTCATAACCCCAGTTTAAATAAAAGTTGTTTTAAAAACATTTGTTCAACTTTCCGACAGAGGCTCAATACAAAGATGAGTGAAAATAATCAATCAATCAACATATTCGATAGAAACTCACTCTAAAGAGAAGTGAAATCAATAAGTTCACAAACAGGCCTCTCAGGCAAACATCACTCATATGCATGTCTATTCTATCGCCCCTCGGGCTAGCCTCTCTATCACTCGTGACTCAATTCTTACTAACCAGTGCTCACACTTGGAACTCACACTCAATAGGTGCCATATAGTAATCCGCTGCGGCGTGCAGCCCGATCCATATATATATAATAATCGCTGCGGCGTGCAGCCTGATCCATATATCGTCGACGGCGCTCACTGGGGGTGTGCAGACTCCGGGAGGGGCCCCTTACGACCCAAGGCAATATTACTGCGGCGTGCAGCCCGATCCAATATATATATCGTTGCGGCGTGCAGCCCAATCCATATAAGCATTGCTGCGGCGTGCAGCCCGATCAGTATCCATATATATATACATACTTTGCTGCGGCATGCAGCCCGATCCATAGATATATATCATCCTCACAACTGGGCCCTCGGCCTCTCTCAGTCATTAACAACACTATCAGACTCTCAGTCTATCTCAGTCGTCAATCTCACAATCAGACCCTCGGTCTATATCAGTAAAACAAGGAACTCAGCCCAAACAGTTTTCCACATTTTTAAGAATATAATGATAGAGCCAGGTTTGAGAAATAAACAGATAAAAACATGACTGAGGATATACTTTCAACAAATAGAGTGAGGAAAATCAGTCAAATGCCCCTAAGGGTCTCAGCAAGTCAGCACAAAGCCCCAAACATGGCATACAGCCCAAGGTATAATAACATCAAACAATTAACTATCAAATTACTCATTTAAAATAGTCATTCGGGATGGACTAGGTCACAATCCTCAGTGGTGCTCTACCCCACGCTCGTCATTTAGCGTGCAAGTCACCTCAAAGTAACACATCGATGTGCAATCCGGGGTTTCAAACCCTCAGGACAGTATTTACAATCATTACTTACCTCTAACCGGCGAAATCTCTAGCTCGCGACGCCTTTGCCTCTCAAATCGGCCTCCACGCGCGTCGAATCTATCCAAAATCAGAGCGAATACATCACAATAGGCTAAGGGAACAATACCCAATCGAAAACAAAACGAAAAATATCAAATCCGAGCTCAAATGACCCATCAAATCCCAATTTGACATATCAAAAACTCAAGCCCTAGTTCTTCAATTTTTGGCTTAATTTCCATAAATTTCAAGGTTAATCTCACATAATAATCGCGTTTTAAGATCATAGAACTCACCTCCAATCAATCCCACTCGAAATCCCCTTCAATTACCGTCCAAAATCTCTCAAGGATGTTCAAAAATGGAGGAAAAATAGCTTAGCTCGCGGAACAAAATAAACTTTTAATACCCTTCTGCCCAGACATTTTTTTCGCATCTACGGTCCGCTTTTCGCTTCTGCGACTTCCGCTTCTGCGGAGCTTCACTAATTGCCCAGGACCGCTTCTGCGGACTCCGCTTCTGCGGGCCTCTATCCGCTCCTGCGGAAACCAGCCTCCCTAGCACCTCTCGCATCTGCGACCCCATTTTCGCATCTGCGGCCCCTTTTTCGCAGATGCGGAAATACCAGAACTAGCAAATCTCTGAAACAACAGAAGTCCAAAATTCATCCCGATAGCCATCCGAAATCATCCCGAGGCCCCCGGGACCTCAACCAAAAGCACTAACACATCCTAAAACATCATTCAAACTTGTTCCAATCGTCAAAACTCCTCAAACAACACTAAAACCATCGAATTACATCGAATTCAAGCCTAAGTTCTTCTAAAACTTCCGAAACACGCATTTGATCAAAAACCCAATTAAATCACCTCCGAATGACCTGAAATTTTGCACACACATCCCAAATCAAATAACGAAGCTGCAGCAACTCTCGGAATTCCATTCCGACCCTCGGATCAAAATTTCACCTATCAACCGGAATTTGCCAAAATACTAACTTCGCTAATTCAAGCCTAATTCTACGCCGGACCTCCAAAACCAATTCCGATCACGCTCCTAAGTCACAAATCACCTCACGAAGCTAACCAAATCATAAAAACTCCAATCCGAGCTCATATACAAATAAGTCAACTCTTGGTCAAACCTTTCAAAATCAAAGCTTTCAACTGAGACTGTTCTTTCAAATTCATACCAATTTCCATGAAAACCCAAAAACAACGATCTACATCAGTCATAACACATTACACGGGGCAAGTCATGCCCGAGAACAAGTGATCAAAGCGCAAAAGCTCAAAACGACCGGTCGGGTCGTTATAGCCATATACTTCAAGCTCTTTTATCAATGACTGCAACTCGCCCTTGTACCATTCCGATAGGAGCCGATATGCGCTTTCAAATCCCTGAACTTTTACTCCCACTTTTTTCAGATCTGCCACAGTCTGCTCAAACTCGTCTCTGATCTAGGTTGAAATCAAGTTGGCCTAAAGGAGAAACAAATATGGTCATACTTATAAAGTGACTGCAACATTATGAGGGATGAAAATGTGAAACCTATACCCCTAGGGTGCATTAAAGAAGGTCATTCGCCAGATCGATGTTGGACCGGTTGTTCAGACTCCTCTCTGTAAGGGTTCAATTTGTTCCTTCGGCCATGCCATATTCCCCTTTGCATAGTCAAGAATATTAGTTTCATCCTGAATAGTAATCGTTATATGACGAATGCCCACGCGGACCAAGGATCCAACTGAAGGGGGATGCAGAATTTAGGAATCTGGTGGGTGCATAGGAACAAACAGAGGGACCTCGGTGTGATCATCTTCGGCCATGCCTTTCCCACGGTCAGTGAAGAGATTCACATCTCTCATCGGCCCTTCACTTGGGACTCCGCTTCTTCGTACTCAACCAGTACAGGAACAATACCTTAAGAGAGCCCAGTTTGAACATGATATCGGGGACTACCATAAGCACCATCATACTCTATCTGAAAAGTTAGACCTCATCCTCTTATGGAGAAGGGCCGGGGCACCACCCACCAGAGCAAATGTCGAAGAAATTACTTCCTGCTTCAGAGCGGATAAATGCTTGATCCTTTCTTGAGTGGAATCGACAGAAGCATGAAGATCAATTAACACTTGTGGGGATGCTTTCCTCAAGGAAACGCCTACAAAAAATAAAGAGATATCAGTATGGTGAATGATAAAATGGAATGGAAACAAAAATTAACCATGGTCCCAGGCTATCCACCCCGAGACTTCGGAGATATGCCTCTAAGTCCTTTCGAGTATCGAAGAGGAGGATAGAATCTTTTTGACCCACTCTACGATGACAGGCACTTCCACCAGGGCCGATAAAATAACTGCAATATGAGAATCATGATGTCAGGAGACAAATGTTAAAGCTATGATCAGAATTGGAAGAGGTATCCTTACATTCATGATTCTATCTCTGCAAAACGGGGCCATCCTTGAGAGACACCAAATCCCGTGTAGGGAATGTCAAAAACTAATCGAACAAGCCCGGTTCCGACACGGAATTCCCATTGTCGGGACCGTGATGGCGCCTAATATTTCACTTGCTAGACAAGACAACATTAGAACAGTTTATCCATTTTTAACAGTTTAAATTAAATAATGAGAAAGAAGTGAACTAACTGAAATAATCCAAAGTAATAATGCAGAAGCTAAAACAACCAAACGTCTGATACAACCCTGGACACGGTGTCACAAGTGCACGAGCTATTTGAATAGTACAAACAATGGTCTGAAATAACATAAAGCTGTCTGAAAAGAAGGTACGTAGCTAAATAAAAAGGAAAGGGGACTCCAAGAGCTGCGGGCGCTGAGCAGCAGTACCTCAAGTCTCCGCAAGCTGTCCAGTCCGAGCTCCCTAATAACCGCCGCTGGGATCGACTCTAGATTCTGCACAAGAAGTGCAGAGTGTAGTATGAGTACAACCGACCTCATGTACTCTGTAAGTGCGGCGCCTAACCTCGACGAAGCAGTGACGAGGCTAAGGCAGGTCGCCTACACTACAACCTGTACGCAGTATATAATAAAGAAAGAAAAGGAAATATGGAACGAAATAAGATAGTCAACTGAAAATAATAACTACAGCCTCAAGATATAAGCCAGTGGCGATCAGAATTACCAATCCTTAGAGTTTTAAGTGAGAATCCCGAAAAACCAACACAGCTCAAGGAAATAGAAACACATAGGTTGTTGCAGCGCGCAACCCGATACCACCGTACAATACAGAATCCTCGCTTATTTCACCGTAACAACATCAACAACACTAAATAATATATATATATATATATATATATATGTTGCGGCGCGTAACCCGATCCCACCATATATCAATATCAGTATCATAATTCACCCTTATTGCACTGTATCAATCCACCCTTATTCCACCTGTTGCTGCGTGCAACCCAATCCCACCGTATCAGTACAGATTCACCCTTATTCCACCATATCAATCCACCGTTATTTTACCTGTTACGGCGTGTAATCCGATCCCACCATATCAGTACCAAATACTCAATGTGCACAATCAAATCAATAATTCAAATCACGAGAACCTTTACGATCAATAATACCAAACTAAACCAAAAAGGAAACCTTGTTCAACACGGGAATTCATATAGGTAATACTACACAATAAGTCAAGTTCGGTAAATGATAATTAGAAGGTGCAAGTAAGTCAGTTAAGGCAAGTGGCTGCGAATCATGAAAATATGAAAGGATCTAACATTATTAACAGAAGGAAACACGGATTAACAGATAGCAATTGAGCATAGAAGGCGTTTAGAGCATATAACATTTAAGACAGGGAATGAGATAATTAAGGAAAAGCGGAAAATCAGGGAAAAACAAGTAATTCGGCAGCGTATAAGCACTCGTCACCTCTCATATACGCTGCAACACATGAAATTCACATAGCACGTAGTCTGAGGGTTCCTAATTCCCTCAAGTCAAGGTTAAACTCAACACTTACCTCACTCTGCAGTCAATTCAAAGCTCTACCGGGGCCTTTCCCCTAGAATACGCCTCCAAACCACTCATATCTAGCCACAATTGACTCAATAATATCAAATATTGCTAAATGAATCAATTACAATGCATAAATTTAGGATTTCCAAACTTCCCCCCAAAAAGTCAAAAATCGACCCCAGGCCTGCTTGGTCAAACCCCGAGGTTCTGACCAAAATTCATTTACCCATTCACCCCCGATCCCGATTATGTAATTAGTTTCAGAATCCTACCTCAAATTGAGGTCTAAATTTGCAATTTGTAAAAAAACCAATTCTTCTTAAATCCCTAGTTTTCTACCATGGAACAACAAAGATTAGGGCTAGGAATTAATGAGTGATGTTAGAAATGAAAGAAAATGAGTTAAAGTGTACAAACCTATGAATTGATGTTGAGTTTTCTCTTCAAAATCGCTCCTAGCCCGAGCTCTAATGGAAGGGTTATGAAAAATGGGAGAAATACCCTTTTTGAAATGTTTTTAAGGTCTAGGCATAAGGCCTTCTTCGCGTTCGCGAAGGGCCTGCCGCGTTCGCGATATGCAGCAGCCTAAGTGGCTTTCACGTTCGCGAGTCCTTCTTCGCGTTCGTGAAGGATGCTCCCCCCTGGCCTTCGCATTCGGGAGCCAGTGCTCGCATTCGCGTAGAAGAACGATGACTACCCCCCCCCCCCTTCCCAGGTCCATAAGCTACGCGTTCGCGAGAAGCTAGCCGCGCTCACGAAGGGTAAGGCCCCCATTGCTCCGCATTCGCAACCCATCCATCGCGTTCGTGATGAATAAAATCCACCCAGCCCAATTCACACTTCGCGTTCGCGTGAGTACCTTCGCGAACGCGAAGAAGGGAACACCAGAAACTAGCAGAAGTGGAAAACCAGCAATATTTCTAAGTTTAAACCATTCGTAGCCTAACCGAAATTCACCCGAGCCCTTAGGGATCCAAACCAAATATGCACACAAGTCCAAAAACCTCATACGAACTCGCTTGCGTGATCAAAACACAAAAATAACGCCTAGAACTACGAATCAAACACCAAATCAAATGAAATTTTCAAGAAAACTTTTAAACTTCTATTTTAACAACCAAACGTCTGAATCACGTCAACCCAACTCCGTTTCTTACCAAATTAGACAGAAAAGTCATAAATATAGTAATGGGCCTATACCGTGCTCCGGAACAAAAATATGGACCCGGTATCAACAAAATCAAACATCAGTCAATTCTTAAAAATCATCAAACTTTTAAACTTTAAATTTTCCACAAAAATCAATAACTCGAGCTAGTGACCTCCGAATTTGATTCCGGGAATATACCTAGGTCCCAAATCACGATACGAACCCAACGGGGCCATCAAAATACGGATCCAGGTCCGTTTGCTCTAAACGTTGACCGAAGTCAATTCAAATAGATTTGAAGCAAAATTTCATATTTTATTAGTTTTTAACTTAAAATCCTTCAAGAAAAACACCCGGAGTGCGCACGCAAATCGAGGAAGACTTACAGAAGCTATTGGAGGCTTCGAAAAATAGAATTAGGTTCTAAAACTCTAGATGACCTATCGGGTCACCATATTCTCCACCTCTAAAACAATCATTCGTCCTCGAACGGACATAGAAAAAGTACCTGGGCTGGTGAAAAGGTGTGGATATCTACACACTACAATCGAGCGGAAGGATAACTCTTAGACCGCAACTGTTGAACCTATCAGGCTAGAATAGCCACCGGCTCCTCCTCGTAAGTAAAATCCTTGTCCAACTGGACTGAGCTGAAATCTAGCACATGGGAAGGATTAACGTGATACTTCCGGAGCATGGACATATGGAACACCGGATGGACTACTGATAGACTAGGTGGAAATGCAAGCATGTAAGCCACTTCTCCCACTCTCTCAAGAATCTCAAAAGGTCTGATATACCTAGGACTCAACTTGACCTTCTTTCCGAACCTCATCACACCCTTCATGGGTGGAACCCGGAGCAATACCATCTTTCCGACCATGAATGCAACATCACGAACCTTATGGTCAGCATAACACTTCTGCCTAGACTGAGCTGTGCGAAGTCGATCCTGAATAATCTTGACCTTTTCCAAGGCATCATGTACCAAATCTGTACCCAACAACCGAGCCTCCCCCGGCTCAAACCACCCAACTAGCGAACGGCACCGCCTCCCGTATAATGCCTCATAGGGAGCCATCTGAATGCTCGACTAGTAGCTGTTGTTGTAGGCAAACTCCGCAAGTGGCAAGAACTGATCCCAAGAACCTACGAAGTCTATAACAAAAGCGCAGAGCATATCCTCCAATATCTGAATAGTGCGCTCGGACTATCCGTTTGTCTGAGGATGACATAATGTGCTCAACTCAACCTGCGTGCCCAACTCACGATATACTGCCCTTCAGAAGTGCGAGGTGAACTGCGTACCTCGATCAAAAATGATAGACACGGGCACGCCATGAAGACGAATGATCTCGCGAATGTAAATATTAGCCAACCTCTCTGAAGAATAGGTAACTGCCACAAGAATGAAATACGCTAACTTGGTCAGCTTGTCCACAATAACCCATACCGCGTCGAACTTCCTCTGAGTTGGTGAGAGTCCAACAACAAAATCCATAGTGATACGCTCCCATTTCCACTCAGGAACCTCTATCTTCTGAAGCAAACCGCCAGGTCTCTGATGCTCATACTTGCTGACAATTTAGACACCGATCTACATATGCAACTATATCCTTCTTCATCCTTCTCCACCGATAATTTTGTCGCAAGTCTTGATACATCTTGGCAGCACCCGGATGAATAGAGTACCGGGAAATGTGGGCCTCCTCAAGAATCAACTCACGAAGTCCATCTACATTAGGCACACAAATACGACCCTGCATCCTCAAAACTCCGTCATCTCCAATAGTAACCTACTTGGCATCATCGTGCCGCACTGTGTCCCTAAGGACAAACAAATGAGAGTCATCATACTACCGCTCCCTGATGTGCTCAAATAAGGAAGTCCGAGCGGCTATACAAGCTAGAATACGACTGGGCTCTGAAACATCCAACCTCGCGAATTGATTGGCCAAAGCCTGAACATCTAATGCAAGCAATCTCTCACCGACTGGAATGAACGCAACGATGCCCATACTCACTGCCTTTCTACTCAAGGCATTGGCCACCACATTGGCT
This sequence comes from Nicotiana attenuata, assembly GCF_001879085.1. NCBI lineage: Eukaryota > Viridiplantae > Streptophyta > Magnoliopsida > Solanales > Solanaceae > Nicotiana > Nicotiana attenuata. The sequence continues at coordinate 2,138,578 of NC_031994.1, forward strand.
TTCCTGGGATGATACAAGATGGTGATATCATAGTCTTTCAATAGCTCCAACCACCTCATCTGCCTCAAATTCAGATCCTTTTGTTTGAACAAATACTGCAAGCTCCGATGATCCGTGAACACCTCATACGACACGCCGTAAAGATAGTGCCTACAAATCTTCAGCGCATGAACAATGTCTGCCAACTCTAAGTCATGAACAGGGTAATTCTTCTCATGAATCTTCAATTGCCGCGACACATATGCAATCACCTTGCCATCCTGCATCAATACCGCACCAAGTACAATACGAGATGCATCACAATATACCGTATAAAATCCTGAACCTATGGGCAACACCAACACTGGCATCGTAGTCAAAGCAGTTTGAGCTTCTGAAAGCTCGACTCACACTCGTCTGACCATCTAAATGGGGCACCTTTCTGGGTCAACCTGGTCAACGGGGCTGTTATAGATTAAAACCCCTCCGCGAACTGATGGTAATATGCCGCCAAACCTAAGAAAGTTCGGATCTCCGTAGCTGAAGTGGGTCTAGGCCAGTTCTGAACTGCCGCAATCTTCTTAGGATCCACTTGAATTCCCTCTGCCAATACTACGTGCCCCAAGAAAGCGACCGAGTCCAACCAAAACTCTTATTTTGAAAACTTTGCATATAACTAGCCGTCTCTTAGAGCCTGAAGTACGATCTGAAGATGCTGCTCATGCTCCTCTCGGCTACTGGAGTAAATCAAGATATCATCAATAAACACAATCACAAAGGAATCCAAATAGGGCTTGAACACTCGGTTCATCAAATCCATAAATGCTGCTGGGGCATTTGTCAACCCAAATGACATCACTAGAAAATCATAATGCCCATACCGAGTCCAAAAAGCTATCTTAGGGACATCGGATGCCCTAATCCTCAACTGATGGTAGCCAGACCTCAAATCAATCTTTGAGAACACTTTGGCACCCTGAAGCTGATCAAATAAGTCATAAATCCTCGGCAATGGATACTTGTTCTTGATGGTGACTTTGTTCAACTGCCGATAATCTCTGCGCATCCTCATCGATCCGTCCTTCTTCTTCACGAACAACACACGCGCACCCCAGGGCGAGACACTAGGTCTAATGAAGCCCTTATCAAGTAATACTTGCAATTGTTCCTTAAACTCTTTCAACTCTGTCGGGCCCATACGGTATGGCGGAATAGAAATGGGCTGAGTGCCCGGAGCCAAGTCAATACAAAAGTCAATATCTCTGTTGGGTGGCATCCCCCGCAAATCTGCAGGAAATACCTCTAGAAACTCACGAACAACTGTTACTGAATCCATGGAAGGAACCTCCGCACTAGATTCGCGAACATATGCCAAATAAGCTAGACACCCCTTCTCGACCATATGCCGAGCCTTCACATAAGAGATAACCCTGCTGGTAGAATGATCAGGAGTACCTCTCCACTCTAATCGAGGCAACCCTGGCAAGGCTAAGGTCACCGTCTTGGCATGACAATCAAATATAGCATGATAAGGTGACAGCCAATCCATACCTAAAATGGCATCAAAATCAACCATATCGAGAAGTAGAAGATCTACGCTATTCTTAAGAGCCCCAATAGTAACCACACACAAACGATAGATGCGATATACAACAATAGAATCTCCCACAGGTGTGGACACATACACAGGAGCACTCAAAGAATCACGAGGCACAACAAGATATAAAGCAAAATAGGATGACATGTAGGAATAAGTAGAGGCCGGATCAAATAGAATTGAAGCATCTCTATGGCAATTTGGAACAATACATGTGATAACTGCGTCTGATGAATCAGCCTTAGGCCTGGCTGGGAAAGCATAACATCAGGGCTGGGCCCCACCAGTCTGAACCACTTCTCTAGGACGGCCTCTAGCTGGCTGGCCCCTAACTCTAGCAGTCTGACCTCCACCTCTAGTGGTCTGACCTCCACCTCCAACGGCCTGACCTCCACCTCTGGTTGTCTGACCCTTGCCTCTAGCTGGCTGAGCGGGCGGTGGTGGAATCGGTGCCGGAACCATGGCACGAGAACTCTGTTGTGGTGCGCCGCCCAATAATCTCGGACATGTCACCCCAATCCTCCCTCCGTGAGATATTATGACGGCACCTAGTCTCTACGACTAGGTAAGTCTAACATTTGCGGAAATAATCAAAATGAAAACAACCTTAACAATTAACAGCAACAGATATTTAAATAACTGAAAGAAATATCGCTCGACATGTACAATAACCAACCCTCAAAATATACACAAACTCTCCCAAGACCCGGAATACCATAAGTCACAAGCTCCTAAGATTTTGTCTAAGAAGTAAGAAGAATAACAGAAATGAGATAGATGGGGACTCCGAGGTCTGCGGACGCGGGTAGATATACCTTGAAGTCTCCGGAGCAGCAGCAGCTATGTAGCTAAAAATGAGGCTGGTAGAGGTACCTGGATTTGCACACGAAAAACATGTGCAGAAGAGTACCATGAGTATACCACAACGGTAACTAGTAAGTGCCAAGCCTAACTTGGTCGAGTAGTGACGAGGTCAGGTCAGGGCCCTACTGATATATATATATATATATATA
>NC_031994.1:2141182-2185286 GCF_001879085.1 Nicotiana attenuata
GGTACGTACGGTACCGTACTACGTATATATATATATATATATATATATATATATATATATATATATATAAAAGGCAGAATAAATATTGCAGTATAATAAGAGACTAAAATTTAACAAATCACAGAGAATAATAGTACAGCACACAGGAAAAATAATAGGGGATCTCCTGAGATACCGTCTCCTAGTCCCAAAATTAAATGTGTAGGGGGGATTTCCCGGGGATACGGTCCCGTAGTCCCAAAGTAAATATGTAGAGGGATCTCCTAGAATACTATTCCGTAGTCCCAAAGTAAATATGCAGGGGATCTCCCGGGATACCGTCTCGTAGTCCCAAAGTAAATATGCAGGGAGATCTCCCAGAATACCGTTCCGTAGTCCCAAAGTAAATATGCAGGGGGATCTCCCAGAATACCGTTCCATAGTCCCAAAGTAAATAAGCAGCTTAAACAATGGAAATAACAGTTACTGCAAGAAATCCTACAGTTTAGACTAAGTACAAGTCAAGGAAAAAGAAGGAAATCCACTAAGCATGCTGCACAGAGTTCAGATAAGCATTTAAGGCACGTAGACATGCTATTCTAGACTAAACAGATAACTAAACATGCTGGTATAACTCAAATAAGAAGAAACCTGTTATTACTCAGTAATAATCAAATTTTACAATAACTAGCTCGTGTACGTACTCGTCACTTCACGTACACGGTGCTCACATATCACAACAGTACCAAATCCTAAGAGGAGTTCCCACACACAAGGTTAGGAAAGCTACTTACCTCGAACCAAGCTCAATCAATCAGTAACAATGCCTTTTTCACGAATATCCAACTCCGAATGGCCCAAATCCAAAAGCTTTCTCTGAAAATCCCTCGAATTATCGCCCAAATCCGAGCTCTCAAAGTCCCAAAATTGAAAATGGGATAAAACCCTCGAACTTAGCCCTTTTCTGCCCAGTAATTTCGCATCTGCGGGCCTCCAGTCGCACCTGCGATGCCTCACCTATGGAATTTCCCTCGCAGGTGTGGAAATGAATTAAGAGGGCTATGTCCGCATCTGCGATGAATGGGCCGCACCTGCGTGTGCGCACTTGCGGAGCATTGTCCGCTTCTGCGGTCTTCCTTCACACCTGCGGTCCCTTAGGCGCATCTACGGACATCGCAGATGCGGAATCCTCCTCGCACCTGCAACCCCTGACCACTCATGCCAAATCGGCTTCTGCGTTTGACCTTACACACGTGCAATCCCACACCTGCGGCCTCCCCACTTCAGGTGCGAAAACACCAGAAGTCTTAAGACTTCAGCAATAAGACAAGTCCAATTTTTTATCCGTTAAGCACCCGAAACTCAACGGAGGCCCCCGGGACCTCAACCAAACATACGAACAAGTCCTAATACACCATAGGAAGTTAGTCGAGCCCTCAAATCGCATCAACCATCGCTAAAAACACGAATCACCCTCCAATTCAAACTTAACAAACTTTGAAACTTCAAACTTCTACAACCGATGCCGAAACCTATCAAACCACGCCTAATTGACCTTAAATTTTGCACACAAGTCATAGTTAACCCTACGGACCTACTCCAACTTCTGGAATCGGAATCCAACCCCTATATCAAAAAGTCCACTTCCAATCAAAATCTCCAAAAATTTGACTTTCGCCATTTCAAGCCTAAATCAGCTATAGACTTCCAAAATACAATCCGGACATGCCCCTAAGTCCAAAATCACCCAAAGGAGCTAACGAAATCGATAAAACTCCATTCCAGAGTCGTCTTCACACAGTTCCGACTACAGTCAAAATCCACGATGAAAATCCTAAGGCTTAAGCTTCCGTCTTAGGGGACTAAGTGTCCCAAAACTCTTCAGAACCAAAAACAAAATCTCACGGAAAGTCACATAAGCAGAAACAGATACGGGGGAAGCAGTAAAAGGGGATCGGGGCTATTACTCTCAAAACGATTGGCTGGGTCGTTACCGGACATGTCCTCCTGATATGCCCAAAGCCACCACACTCAAAACATCCATCCTGGTGCTGTGGCTACTGAAACTAAGACTGACCCAAACAGGCCGGATAACCACAATGATAACTCTGAATAGGAGGTGCACTGATAGGAGCTGGCGGTGCACCATAGGCTGGTTGCCCAGAATGAGGCACATAAGGACCACGACTCCCTAAAGCACTGTGGGATGCCTGAAGCACTGACTGAAATGGCCTAGGAGGATGGCCCCTACCAAAAGTATCCCTGCCTCCAGATGAGGCACCACTTAAACCACCGGAATGACGAGGCCTCTTATCAGACCCCTTCCATCTCTCCTGTGAAAGAACATCCTCTATCCGCCTAGCGACATTAGCAGTTATCTGAAAAGAAATCTCACCCCCAGTCTCCTTGGCCATCTGAAGCTTGATAGGGTGAGAAAGTCCCACAATAAACCTCCTCACCCTCTCTCTCTCTCTCTCTCGGTAGGAAGCAGAAGAATAGCATGGCAGGCTAGATCCACAAAATGGGTCTCATACTGAGTGACTGACATTCTGCCCTACTGGAGACGCTCAAACTGCTTGCGGAAACTCTCTCTCAGTGTGATAGGAAGGAACCTCTCAAGAAATAGCTGAGAGAACTGGTCCCAAATAAGAGCAGGCGACCCAGCTGGTCTGGTAGATACATAATCCTTTCACCATCTCTTTGCGGAACTCGTCATCTGAAACATAGCAAAATCGACCCCATTGGTCTCAACTATACCCATGTTCCGCAGCAGCTCATGGCAGTGGTCAAGATAATCCTATGGGTCCTCAGAAGGTGCACCACTGAAGTGATCTGGGAAGAGCTTGGTAAACTTTTCCAATCTCAATAAACTCTCAGAAGACATGGCATGTCCATCACCGGCCTGTGCCGCAACAACTGGCTGAACTACACCAACCGGCGGGGTTGCTGGAGTCTGACATTGGGGAGCCATCTGCTCCGGAGTGTGAGTAGAGGGAGTCTGTACTCCTCCCCCAGCCTGAGAGACGGTTGGTGCCATAGGAAATGTACCGGACTGGGCCAGACTCTCCATAAGGCCCACCAAATGGACTAGAACGTTCTGAAGCACTAGGGTGGCGATGAACCCCTCCAGGACCTGGGCTAGTCCAACAGGTGCAGTCTGAGCTGGAATTTTCTCATCAAAATCTACCTGAGGCTCCACCGTTGGTGCTGCTGCTCGAGCTCTAAGCTGACTCTGCCTCGGCCTCGGCCTCTGGCGCGACCTCAGCATCGACCTCTGCCCCTAGTAGGAGTTGCTGCTGGGGGCTCTGACTGTTGTCCAGCTGAAGACGTGGTGCGTGTTCTCGCCATTTGCGAGAGATCAAGAATAGAAGAGTTCAATCATTAATGGTAGAATAAACTCGCATGATCGAGAAGAATAGAAATGAAATTGTTCCTAACTCCATAGCCTCTTGAAAATAAGTACAGACGTCTCCGTACCGATCCTCCAGACACTACTAAGTTTGCTCATGACTCGTGAGACCTATGTAACCTAGTGCTCGGATACCAAATTGTCACGACCCGAGATTCTCACCGTCGGGACCGTGATGGTGCCTAACATTTCACTTGTTAGGCAAGCCAACGTTAGAACAGTTTATCCATTGTTAACAATTTATATTAAATAATGAGAAAGAACTGAACTAACTAAAATAATCTAAAGTAATAATGCAGAAGCTAAAACAACCAAACGTCTAATACAACCCTAGACCCGATGTCACAAGTGCACGGGTCTGAAATAACATAAAGCTGTCTGAAAAGAAGGTACACAGCTAAATAAAAAGGGAAGGGGGCTCCAGGAGCTGCGGGCACTGAGCAGTTGTACCTCAAGTCTCCGCAAGCTGTCCAATCCGAGCTCGCTAATAACTGCCATTGGGACCGACTCTCAAATCTGCACAAGAAGTGCAGAGTATAGTATGAGCACAATCGACCCCATGTACTCTGTAAGTGCCGAGCCTAACCTCGACGAAGTAGTGATGAGGCTAAGGCAGGTCACCCACACTACAACTTGTACGCAGTATATAATAAAGACCAAAAAGGAAATACGGAACGAAATAAGAAAGTCAACTAAAAATAATAGCTACAACCTCAAAAAATAAGCCAGTGGCGATCGGAATTAGCAATCCTTAGAGTTTTAAGTGATAATTCCGAAAAACCAACACAACCCAAGGAAATAGAAACACATAGGTTGTTGCGGCGCGCAACCCGATCCTACCGTACAACACAGAATCCTCTTTTATTTCACCGTAACAACATCAACAACGATAATATATATATATATATATATATATATATATATATATATATATATAGAGAGAGAGAGAGAGAGAGAGAGAGAGAGAGAGAGAGATGCGCAACCTAATCCCACCTATATCAATATCACTATCATAATTCACCCTTATTTCACTGTATCAATCGACCCTTATTCCACCTGTTGTGGCGTGCAACTCGATCCCACCGCATCAGTACAAATTCACCCTTACTCTAGCATATCAATCCACCCTTATTTCACCTGTTGTGGCGTGCAACCCGATCCCACCATATCAGTACCAAATACTCAATGTGCACAGTCAAATTAATAATTCAAATCACGAGAACCTTTGCGATCAATAAATACCAAACTGAACCAAAAAGGAAACCTTGTACACCATGAGTATTCATATAGATAATACTACACAATAAGTCAAGTCCGGTAAATGACAATTAGAAGGTGCAACCGTGCAAGTAAGTCGGTTAAGGCAAGTAGCAGCGAATCATGAAAATATGAAAGGATCTAACATTATTAACAGAAGGAAACAAGGATCACCAGGTAGCAATTAAGCAAGAAAGGCATTTAGAGCATGTAAATTTAAGACAGGGAATGAGATAATTAAGGAAAAGCAGAAATCGGGAAAAAAAATTAATTCGACGGCGTATAAGCACTAGTCACCTCGCATATACGCCGCAACATATGAAATTCACATTGTACATAGTCAGAGGGTTCCTAATTCCCTCAAGTCAAGGTTAAACTCAACATTTACCTCACTCCGCAGTCAATTCAGAGCCCTACCGGGGCTTTTCCCTAGAATCCGCCTCCAAACCATTCGTATCTAGCCACAATTGACTCGATAATGTCAAATATTGCTAAAGGAATCAATTACAATACATAAATTTAGGATTTCCAAACTTTCCCCCAAAAAGTCAAAATCGACCTTGGGCCCGCTTGGTCAAAACCCGAGGTTCGGACCAAAATCCATTTACACATTCACCCCGAGCCCGATTATGTAATTAGTTTCAGAATCCAACCTCAAATTGAGGTCTAAATCCCCAATTTGCCAAAACTCCCAATTCTTCCTAAATACCTAGTTTTCTACCTTGGAAGAACAAAGATTAGGGCTAGGAATTAATGGGTGATGTTAGAAATGGAAGAAAATGAGTTAAAGTGTGCAAACCTATGAATTGATGTTGAGTTTTCTCTTCAAATCGCTCCTAGGCCGAGCTCAAATGAAAGGGTTATGAAAAATGGGAGAAATCCCATTTTTGAAATGCTTTAAGGTCTGGGCGTCACGCCTTCTTCGCGTTCGAGAAGGGCCTGCCACGTTCGTGATATGCAGCAGCCGAAGTGGCTTTCGCGTTCACGAGTCCTTCTTCGCGTTCGTGAAGGCTGCTCCCCCCTGGCCTTCGCCTTTGCGAGCCAGTGCTCACGCTTACGTAGAAGAACGATGATCCCCCCCCCCCCCCAGGTCCATAAGCTACGCGTTCGCAAGAAGCTGGTCGCGTTCGCGAAGGGTAAGGCCCCCATTGCTTAGCGTTCGCGACCCAGCCACCATGTTCGCGGTGAATAAAATCCACCCAGCCTAGTTCACTCTTCGCGTTCGCGTGAGTACCTTCGCGAACGCGAAGAAGGGAACAGCAGAAACCAGCAGAAGTGGAAAACCAGCAATTTTTCTAAGTTTAAACCATTTGTAGCCTATCCTAAATTCACACGAGCCCTTGGGGCTCCAAACTAAATATGCACACAAGTCCAAAAACCTCATACGAACTCGCTCGCGGCATCAAAACACCAAAATAACGCCTAAAACTACGAATCGGACAGAAAATCAAATGAAATTTTCAAGAAAACTTTAGAACTTCTATTTTAACAACCGAACGTCCGAATCACGTCAACCCAACTCCCTTTCTTATGAAATATGACAGACAAGACATAAATATAGTAATGGGCCTATACCGGGCTCCGAAACTAAAATACGGATACGGTATCAACAAAATCAAATATCGATCAATTCTTAAAAATCATTAAACCTTTAACTTTAAATTTTCAACAAAAATCAATAACTCGAGTTAGGGACCTCCGAATTTGATTTCGGGTATATGCGCAGGTCCCAAATCACGATACGGACCCACCAGGACCGTCAAAATACGGATCTAGGTCCATTTTCTAAAAATATTGATCGAAGTCAACTCAAGTGGATTTTTGAAGCAAAATTTCATATTTTATCAGTTATTAACATAAAAGCCTTCCGGAAAAACATCCAAACTGCACACGCAAATGGAGGAAGGCTTAAAGAAGCTATTAGAGGCTTCGAAATACAGAATTAGGTTCTAAAACTCTAGATGACCTATCGGGTCATCACAAACCCCTATCTTGATCATCTTATGTATTCACAAGGTTCCTCGTGCCACGGCTAATGATTTCAATAGGACCACCCCTGAACGGCTTCGGAACATTAAGATGGAGAAGATGCTGAAGGGAAAAATCAACTCTATCCATTTCGGCAAGATGGCAAAAGCAGGCTACCAGTCTCCTAACCTTCGGCCCGACTTGGCCCAGACGGATATCAAAAATTGGCCAAAGACTAAAGGGATAAGTGTACATTAAAGAAAAACCCTCCCGGTCGTTGTTAATTCTCTCATGTTTCTGAGGAATGTGAACGGTCACATGATCACCCCAACGACATTCCTGATGAATAAAGAGTATATGATCCTTACAAATTAATAAGTCAATGTTGTCCGGACACTTACAGGTTGCTGCAAGGCTTTGTCCCACAACTTTATATCCCCTTCGAAAATCCAAGTTCTTAGGAAGGATTTCAAGGAAGTAGGGTTTAGAGCTATGTTTCCCTCTCCTACCCTTGTGGGAAGTTTGAACTTTCTTCCCCTTTCTTAGGAAGCCAGGGGAATTTCTTCTGAAGACTCAGCAACAGAAGTGTGAGCTTGAGAAACTCCATCCATTGGTGCGGGGAAGGTGGAGGCATTGCTCGGCTGTTGTAAAGACTTTTCAGAATGAGACATGGGGTTTTCAGAATCCATGAATAATTGAAGGTCAAAAAGGATGAAGAATTTTGAAACAAGGGAAGAAAACAAAGAGAAAGAGTGAAACGTGCAAAGACAAAAGAAGTCAAGAGTCTAATATAAGTGGAATTATGGTCTTTTCATAACTGTGAGACTTGGAAAAGACTCCCCATCAGACTCGAAAAGACTCCCCGTCATAAAACAACCATAATGACCTTGGAGACTGAAACTTGTAGGTGAACCAGTACTATGTTACCATGTCTTGGATCATAAATGCATGTTTAATCATGTTTCTGACGAAATATCAAGAAAAGATTACTACTATATCAAGAAAGGAAGTCGAACATTATCTTTCTAAGACGAAGCTTTCCACCTCTTCCGCATCTCTTAATAATCTGCCCAAGACGTGCAGGGACTATCTATTGGTAAATTTCGTATTCTACACGTGGAACAGTGAACAACGACACATAATGGATTTCAGAGTCATGAGTCTGAAGCAGATGAGCTGTGACCATTCTGCTTCGATACAAAACTATTCGAAGTTATGAAGGCGGGAAAGAGGTCAAAGATTCTTGAAGACTTGGTCAGCGAAATTTGAACCCTTCCGAATATTGTTCCTATATCGTTGCTACGAAGAGATTAACACCAGGTGGAAATTTTCCATAATTCACTCTCCATAACATGCAGCCTCAAGATTCGAAAACGCTATCCGTTTTCTTAGCTATAAATACCTAGCTATCCCCACTTGTAATTCCAATTCGAGAAGAATAAGAAAAAGCCTTCATAACATACGAAACTAGAACAGTTTTTATCACTTCTATAATTTGATCTCTCCTACTTTTGGAGACTGTTTGAAGATCGGAACTCAAGAAGAATTTCTTGCTCTTTACTACTTTGCTTAATTTATTTCTACTTTAATTATTCGTTATTGCTTATTATCCATATCGCTCTGAATCTATTACATCCCGCACTTTTGTACGTTGGATATGTCGTAAGATAATTGACATAAGTTCAAGGATAAGACTATTTTTGAGGTTATAAGTATTTATGCTATTTCAAACAAGTGATAAGTAAATATTGTGAAGGTCAAAGGGTAAACCAAATCGAAGAAAGCGAGTTTCATTGATGTTTGATATTTTGGGATAAAATATGATCCAAGCTATAATACCCTATATTTATGGACTAGTGTTATACCACATGATCATTATAGTAAGGTATATAAAATATATTAGTATTTAAGTGAATCGAGACCTACAAATTATTGTGTGAATAATTGGTTAAATATTGGTATAAAGTCATGGAATATGGAATTAGTTATAAGTGGATAAGTGACATTTGTATGAATCCACGTGGAATCAAGAGGATAAGGGGGGCTCATGACTAATCAACTTTATAAGGATTGAGGTGGCAGCAAATAGGGAATTCAATATTGACTAGGCAAGTCTTGGAGCTAGGTGACACGATTAGGGAGTTTTAGTGGCTTAATCATCAAATTATTGGGGTGAATAAGTAATCAAAATGTTTGGATAGGCATGATAAGCCTCCCAACATGGCAACAAAAGGCTTGGGAAATAGTGACTCTTTGGTTTATGAGATTAGGTAGCATTTTAAGGGAATTAGTGGGCTTCCACATGGCATGAAGTTGGCCAAGGGTAGCACCAATATGCACATGAGTCATAACACTTGGTATGCCTTGTTTACACATGAAAAGCAAGCCTTAAGCCTTCATGATTCTACTTCTTTTGCAATTCAAGATATAAAAAAGAGGTTGAAATATTTCCTTCTATTATTAAGGAGTCTCTTACTTTAGAAACATAGCAAAAACATACATCCATGATACTCCATATGTCCAGCAACATGAAATATGCCATGATTATAAGAAGTGCTTAGTTCTTGTTCAAAGATTTAAAGGAGCAAAAGTTGTTCTTGGCAAGCTCAAGTAAAAGTGTTTGATAAATTCCTCAAGTAAGGTATGTTAAGGCTATCCCTTCTTTCTTTTCGCATGATCCAAGTAACAATACGAAAACGTAACGCTATTCCATAAGTGATTCTACTCTTAGCAGTTAAGGATGTCTATGTTATTCATTCCTGTAAAGTGATGTCTAAAGTATGTTCCTAAGTCTCTATTGAGGTATTTAATAAAGATGTTAATGTTTACTCCCTCCGTTCCAGTTTATGTGAACCTATTTCCTTTTTGGTCCGTTCCAAAAAGAATGGCCCCTTTCTAAATTTGGAAACAATTTAGCTTAAACTTACAATTCTACCATTAATGAGAAGCTTTTATAACCACACAAATAGTCTGGGCCCCTTTTTGACTTGTTTAGGACCACAAATTCCAAAAGTCTTCTTTTTTTCTTAAACTCCGTACCCAGTCAAACAGGTTCACATAAATTGGAACGGAGGGAGTATAATATAGTGATACTGTAATGACCCGACTGGTCGTTTTGCTTTCTAGAACCCCGTTCCCCTAAATAAGACTTCCCATACTTGCTTTTACTGATTTATGACTTGCGGGGATGGTTGGTTCGGGATTTGGAAGAGTTTGGGTTGAAATCGGAATACTTGGTTCCTTAAGGTTGGCTTAAAAGGACAAGTTTGACTTCGGTCAATTTTTTGAGTAAACGGCCTCGGATCAGGATTTGAAGGTTCCAACAGGTTTGTATGATGATTTTGGACTTTGGCGTATGTCCGGATCGGTTTTGGATGACCCGGGAGTGTTTCGGTTCCTAATAGTGAAGTTGATTCCTTAAGGATTTTGAAGTTCTTTAAATTTGGTTTGGAGCAGGTTTTTGTGTTATCAAGGTCCAAACAAAATTTCGAGACCGGGAATAGTTTCGTATTGTCATTTAAGACTTGTACGCAAAATTTGGTGTCAATCCGAGTAGTATAAGTGTGTTTCGTTACACTGGAGGTACATTGAAGAACTTGAAGTTCATAAATTTGATTCAATTGGTTTTAAGGGGTGATTCTTAGATTAAGCATTGTTTCGGGCATTCCGAGGGTTCGAGCAAGTCCGTTTTATGATTTCAAACTTGTCGGTATGTTCGGATGGGGCCTCGGGGCCCAGAGCGTCAATCGAACGAGGCTCGAGTTAAGTTAGAAAATTTTAGAAGGAGCTGAAGCTCCAGGCATCTGTCATAACCACACCTACGGTTGGCCAGCTGCAGGTGCGAGACTGCAGAAGCGGCCTATCCCTCACAGGTGCGACCCAAGGGGAGGAGCCCAGGAACCGTAGATGCGGCTCCTCTTACGTAGAAGCGAAATCGTAGAAGCGGCCCCCAGACCACAGATGCGGCCCCAGATAGCCCGGCCAAATTCCGCAGATGCGGACCTTCCCTCGCAGAAGCGAGACTGCAGATGCGGTCCCCTAACTGCAGGTGCGGAAATCGCTGAAGGTAGTGCCTTCATTTAATACGAGAGTGTGTCATTTTTGACACATTTCATTCATTCCTTGGGCGATTTGGGAGCTTCCAAAGAGGGGATTTCAGCCTAGCATTGTGAGGCAAGTTATGTCTACTTATTGTTGGTTTAATACATAGTGTAGGGCTAGATTACACCATATAAATTAGTAAAAATTATGGGTTTAGAGTAAAAACCTAGGATTTTGATAAAAACAAGATTTAACCATGAAATTCGTAATGGAAAGAAGAAAAATCATATATTCTTGATCCTTAGGTTATGGGTAACAACTTCCCTTGAAAATTTTCGAAATCCAGGCACGTGGGCCCGGGGATGAATTTTAAGAACCTTGCATTGGGGTTGGGAAATTACTTTAGTAGTTAGAATATGAACTCTTGAGCTTGTATTGACTAGTTCTTACCCTGTTTGATTAGTTTTGGATCGTTCGGCTCCGAATTGAGGGTTTTGAGCACATTCTTGAATTTGGAAGTAAGCTTTGGAGCAAGGTGAGTCTCCTTTCTAACCTCGTAAGAGGGAAATAACCCCTAGGTGAATTAAATAAATGCATGTGACTATCTGTGGGGGCTACGTACGTACGTGGTGACGAGAGTCCGTACGTAGCTACTATTATGCTAATTGTCTAGGTAGTTTAGGACCCGTATTATGCCATACTTGCAAATGCTTACGTCCTTTCTTGCTACTAATACCACATAGCCCATGCTAGAAATTTGTAAATAAATATAGACGGATATGCTCACTTACTTGAGAATTTGTATAAATTTATTTGACTATAAATGAGCAATGTATGCTTGCTTAATAATAAATTGCTATTTGTGGATCGGGCCGATCGCCTCGGTAGAAATAGATGCATCTATGGTTCGCGCCATTTGACCCTCTGGCAGTGCACAATTTATTATTATGTTGGACCGGGCCGTACTACCTCGGCATAATGTGCGCATGTTATTTATGTGGAACTGTTCCGTGATATACTCTGCTTAAATGCTTTGAAATGTACTTATTACATGACATGACTGAAATTGATATATTGTTAAGAAGTAATATCATATTTCTCCTTGTTTGGGACTGTAACCATATTCATGCTATTCATGCTTGGCGTAACACCTAAGTATTATTGATATTGACCTTAGTAAGTGTCAAGTCCACCCCTCGTCACTACTTCTTTGAGGTTAGACTGGATACTTGCTGGGTACATGTTGTTTATGTACTCATACTACACTTCTGTACTTAACTGTACGGGATCTGAGGCAGGTGCATCTAGCTACCCGTCCAGCGCGCGTTCCTGATTCTTGATCGAGATCTCACGGTGAGCTGCCCCTTTCGAGCCGTTCAGTAGCATGCCGGAGTCTCTTCTTTTGCTTATTGTTATTTATTGTCTATTCAAGTTCAGGCAGTAGGATAGTGGTATTTTTTGTACATTCTACTAGTTGCCCTAGTACTTGTGACACTAGTTCCTGGCACACACATTGTAGATTATTATTTTGGGTTGTATTACTATTATCATGAACTTGTAAATTATCGACTGTTTAAAAGTTTAACAATTAAGAAAATGTTGGGATTGTTTTGGTAAAATAAATGAGAACTCACCAGTTGAATTAGGGTTGGCTTTTCTGATAACGGTGTTGGGCGCCATCACGAGCTATGATGGAATTTGGGTCGTGACAACATGGCATCAGAGCACTAGGTTCACGTAGGTCTCACAAGTCATGGGCAAACCTAATAGAGTCTTGCGGATCGGTATGGAGACGTCTGTACTTATCTTCGAGAGGCTATAGGGTGTTAGGAAACTACTTTTTATTCATCTTCTATCGTGCAGTTGATGGTATACTAAACTTCCTTCTTCTATTCTCTCACAGATGGTGAGGACGTGCACGGCAGAGGCCGGGGGAGGGCACCGTCCCAGGGTAGGGGACGAGGGCGTCCCAGAGCTGCCCCAATTGCACCACCGGTAGGTCCTGTAGGGGATCCTATCATTGAGGAGCAGGGCAAGGTGCCCGCAGCTGAGCCTACCCCGGCAAACTTTATGACAGCACCGGGTTTCCAGGAGGTCATGGGTCGTATGTTGCAGTTCATGGATTCCATGACACAGGCGGGTTTATTTCTAGCAAACCCAACCACATCTCAGGCGGGAGGGGGAGCACACACCCCTACTGCTCAGGCTCCTGGTCATGCAGCTGCAGTGTACCAGACTCCGAGTGCACTACCCACAGCCAGTTGCTGCAGTGGTACCCGAGCCTAGACCGGCTGCGGACAGCGATCCGCAGAAGTTATTGTATAGATGGACTAGGCTACACTTCCTATATTCGGAGGTGAGCATCATGAGGATGCCCAGGATTTCATTGATAGGTTTAGGGACAGACTGCACAACATGAGGATATCGGAGTCTCATGGGTTTGACTTCACTACATTCCAGCTGGAGGGCAGGGCCCGTAGATGGTGGCAGTCTTATGTTCTTGGCAGGCCAGCGGGTTCTCCTTCTATTACTTGGAGTCAGTTCACACAGCTTTTCCTGGATAGGTACATTCCACCCTCTGAGAGGGAAGAGCTGCGGTATCAGTTTGAGCAGTTTGAGTAGGGTCAGATGTCGGTGACCGACTATGAGGCGAGGTTTACTGAGTTGTCCCGCCATGCACTGATGATACTTCCTACTGACGTAGAGAGGGTGCGGAGGTTTGTTGTAGGGTTGCATTTTGGTATTAGGGCCAACATGGCCCGAGAGATGGAGATGGGGACTTCTTATCAACTGGTAGTGGAGATTGCTCGGAGGATTGAGGTCTACCGTCTGAGAGGTAGAGGGCAGATGCAGCAGGATAAGAGGGCTCGATTCTCTGGAGAGTTTAGAGGTGCCCCGACTAGGGTCAGAGGTCATTTTGGAAGGGGTCAGCCCATCAGGCCTCCATATTCAGCACCACCACCTCCTCGGTGCTACAGCGTGCCCCTATTTCAGCGCCATACTAGAGAGTTCTTACCGCCCGCCAGCTATCTAGGGTTGTCCTAATGGGTATTCAGGTCCCCATGGTTCTTCTGGCTCCTACTTCAGTGCTATACCGGAGAGTTCATACCGCCCACCGGCTATTCAGGCTTCTTCCAGTGGGTCTATAAGCCATCAGGGTCATACATCAGGGCAGCAGGTCACCGCACTGAGAGGTTGTTTCGAGTGCGGAGATCTCAGCCATATGAGGAGGTACTGCCCCAAACTTTGGGGCAAGGCAGTGTAGTAGGGTCAGCATCCCATGATTACAGCACCGGTTGTCCAGCCGCCTAGAGGCGGAGGACAGACTGGTAGGGGCCATCCTAGAGGTGGAGGCCAGGCAGGGAGAGGTCAGCCAGCTGCTGCTCAGTCAGGTGGAGGCCAGCCGGCCGGCTCTCCAGCCAGATTCTATGTTTTTCCGGCCAGACCAGATGCATTGGACTCAGATACCGTTATCACAGATATTATTTTCATCTGCGGTAGGGATGCTTCAGTGTTATTTGATCCAGGGTCTACCTATTCATATGTATCATCTCTGTTTGATCATTTTCTGGATATTCCTCGTGAGTCCTTGGGTACTCCTGTTCATGTGTCCACTCCTGTGGGCGATTCTGGGGTTGTGGATCGGATCTGCCGGTCTTGTGTGGTCACATTCTGTGGCTTTGAGACTATAGCAAACCTCTTGATACTTGATATGACCGACTTCGAGGTCATCCTGGGCATGGATTGGTTATCCCCATACCACGGCGTCCTAGATTGCTATGCCAATACTGTTACTTTAGCGATGTTAGAGTTGCCACGGCTGGAATGGAAGGGTTCCTCAGTTAGTACATCTAGTCGGGTTATCTATTTTCTGAAGGCTAGACATATGGTCGAGAAGGGTTGTTTGGCTTATCTAGCTTATGTTAGGGACACCACCGCAGAGTCTCCGACGATTGATTCAGTTCCAGTAGTCCGGGAGTTCGCCGATGTGTTCCCTTCTGACCTTCCTAGCATGCCACCGGATCGTGATATTGGTTTGGCTCCAGGTACCCAGCCTATATCTATCCCACCGTACCGTATGGCTCCGAAAGAGTTGAAGGAGTTGAAGGAGCAGCTTGAGGAGTTGTTAGCAAAGGGGTTTGTGAGACCGAGTGTGTTACCTTGGGGTGCACCAGTGTTGTTTGTGAAGAAGAAGGATGGGACTATGCGGATGTGCATTGATTACCGCCAGTTGAACAAGGCTACCATCAAGAACAAGTATCTGTTGCCGCGCATTGATGATTTGTTCGACCAGTTGCAGGGTGCTAGGGTGTTCTCTAAGATCGACTTGAGATCGGGGTATCATCATCTGAAGATTCGGGACTCAGATGTCCCGGAGACTGCCTTCCGTACTAGATATGGCCATTATGAGTTTCTTGTGATGTCCTTCGGCTTGACTAATGCCCCAGCGGCGTTTATGGACTTGATGAACCGGGTGTTCATGCCTTATATTGATTCCTTTGTTATTGTTTTCATTGACGACATCTTGATCTACTCATGTAGCCTGGGGAGCACGAACAGCACTTGAGGGTAGTGCTTCAGACTTTGCAAGAGCTGAAGATATATGCTAAGTTCTCCAAGTGTGAGTTTTGGCTAGAGTCAGTAGCATTCTTGGGGCATATTATATCAGGAGAGGGTATTAAGGTGGATCCCAAGAAGATTAAGGCAGTTCAGAGTTGGCCACGTCCTACTTTAGTGACTGAGATCAGGAGTTTCCTGGGGTTAGCAGGTTATTACCGCCGATTTGTGCAGGGCTTTTAATCCATTGCATCACCTTTGACTAGATTAACCCTTTTAGTAAGTGTCAAGTCCACCCCTCGTCACTACTTCTTCGAGGTTAGACTGGATACTTGATGGGTACATGTTATTTATGTACTCATACTACGCTTCTGTGCTTAACTGTATAGGATCTGAGGCAGGTGCATCTAGCTACCCGTCCGGCGCGCGTTCCTGATTCTTGATCGAGATCTCACGGTGAGCTACCCCTTCCGAGCTGTTCAGCAGCATGTCGGAGTCTCTTCTTTTGCTTATTGTTATTTACTGTCTATTCTAACTCAGGCAGTAGGATAGTGGTATTTTTTGTACATTCTACTAGTTGCCCTAGTACTTGTGACACTAGTTTCTTGCACTCACATTGTAGACTATTGTTTTGGGCTGTATTTCTATTATCATGAACTTGTAAATTGTCGATTGTTTAAAATTTAACAATTAAGAAAATGTTGGGATTGTTTTGGTAAAATAAATGAGAACTCACTAGTTGAATTAGGGTTTCTTGCCTGACGACGGTGTTCGGCGCCATCACGACCTATAATGGAATTTGGGTCGTGACAGATACATGCATCTTCAAGCATTTACCACTGTGCTGCGGCCGGTTGGGCAGTCATGCATATTCATTCACCACTGTGCTACAGCCGGTTGGGCAGGCATGCATATTCATTTACCACCGTGCTACGGCCGATCGAGTAGTCATGCATTTACCACCGAGATACGGCCGGTCGGGCAGTTACCACCGGTTGGGCAATTATGTATCATTATTTACCACCGGTTGGGCAGTCATACATTTACCACCGTGCGACAGCCGGTCGGGCAGTTACCACTGATCAGTTGGGCAGTCATGCATCATACGATATGGATAATAGTCTCAAAGAGAAGCATTATATATATAAGTATAGTAAGTATGCATATACAGAGATTCAAGTTGATTCTTATATGTCTTTAATTAATGTTGACTTATGGTTATGTTTCAGTTCTGCCTTACATACTCAGTACATTATTCGTACTGATGTCCTTTTGTTGGGGACGCTACATTCATGCCTGCAGGTATAGATAATCAGTTTGACGAGCCCTCATAGTAGACGAGGTTAGCATTCAGCGAAGGACCGGTAAGACTCCACCTCATTCGGAGTGCAGCCGAGTCTATAAGTCACCGTGTCAGAGTTTTGCTACAAACTTATGGGTAGATCGGTACCATGTCCCATTTGATGTCAAATAATCTTAGAGGCTTTGTAGACAGAGGTTCATTTTGTACAGTATGTCAGAGGCCTTGACGACCCATATGTATTCATATTTTAAGAACGATGGTTCATTGATACAGCGTTTGCCTACTTATAATTATACATTACGAGTTGTGGCCATGTCGGCCCATGATAGTTAGAAAAAAAATGAGTTACAGAGTGGTTCGCTCGGACCAATATGGCACCGGGTGCCAGCCACGCCTCCCCAGGTTTGGAGCGTGACAGAACCAATCGTATTGTTAGTACTCCTGAAAATATAAATTCAATTATTTAATCTAAAACTAATTTTTGGATCAAACGGTTAGCTATCTCGCCAAAACTCTTAAATAACAAGTGTTTAGTTTCTTTCTAACGTACTATAGTAACATATTTTTATACTTTTTAGTGACATTCAACATTCACCGTCAACTATTATACCTCAATTTTAAGCTAATTAGATTTGATTATGAGTTCTTACTAGTTATTTCCTTTAATTTGGACATTTACAATATTCTATACTTTGAGTTTTCTGACACTAAACATTATGTATAAAACAAAGTAAACTTACACAAATGTCTCAAATAAGTCTCAACTTACCAACCTCTAGCCATTAGTCATAAACTTACCAAAACTAGCCAAGTACATATAAAAATTGAAAAATCAAATAAATAAGGTTCTTTCTCTCAAGGAATCACATGCAAAAATCACCTTCCATATTTTTAAGCGTGATTAGCAACATTAGATGCAAGACGGAAAGGAAATTTCATGGATGAGGTAGCAAATAAGGTGATGAAATACAAAAAAATATATAATATTCCAAATATCTAAGCAAAAAAGGAACTTTTCAATGGGTATAGTTGAAATTCATTGAAAACATATAGATAAGTCAATATACAAAATTTGAGAAAGATTGGAGGTGATTTGGACTGGTTTTGTATCAAAATTCGTAATTAAATCGAGTTGAAAAAAATTCTTCTGCGACACATGTATCACGCATGTATCTCACACGCTATACCTGGATATACATGTGATATACAATTGATACAAATATGATACATATGTGATACACAAATAATACACAGTATGATACACATCATTTTTTTTCATGTTCAGTTTTTACTTCGAATTTTCAATCCAAACCACCTCAAAACTTCACCAAATCATCCCAAAACTGAGATTCAAGCTCCTTAAGTTGTACCCAATCTATTATAATAAGGGATTTTTACATCCCTATACACTATTTGAAACTTTATTATCAAAAATATCCATGTTTAGTTAATTACCCGACCTAAACAAGTTTTGTTTATAAAATATATACATTCCACCTTAAGAGACTCTCAATCCATTATTAGTATCATCAATCAAGGGATTTAGCTATAGCCTTTTCCTTTTTTTTTCTCCTCTTCTCTTTCCTAATTTTTCTTATTCATGTACGTTATTCGATGGTTTTGTGGATATTTTTTCAGCAAATAAGAAAGCTGTCATTCAGCAGCAATCTTTGAGCAGTGAGACGTGCTTAGTCATTACGATAAATTATGTTCGCTTGATTTTATTTCTCAAATTAATTAATTAAAAAAATTAAATTACTTCTTACAAAAATTTTCGTATTACTCTTGTTCATATACTTTAAAATCATAGTAAACGCATACACAGAATGTAGAAAAGAAAGGAAAGAAAGAATATACCATGATATCGTTTTCTAATGGTATTACATATTACCTCATTTCATCAGATAAATTTGTTGAACGTTTGGAATTTTGGCAAAAGTTCTGATGTTGATAGACTTGCTCCTTGGCCTTTTGAGGTAGAGAAAAAGGTTCACATTGAAACAAGGACGAAAATGGAAACCAAACGGTCAAATCCCGTGACTGAGCTTAGGGCAGGTAATGGAAAGTCATTAATCGAACAACTCAAAGTTAGGAAATTTATTTTAATTTAACTCAAATTTATTTTTCTAATATCAATGTGTACCTTTTTTCATACAACTAATTATATATTATGCAACTTATCTATAACTTTCACACATTATTTCTACCCAGTTATATACAACTACAGTATCATACCACTTAAATACAATTTTTAAACAATATGTCTTTTGTATATTTTGTATCTGATTTATATATAGTAAAAATAAATTTCATACAACTAATTACATATTATACATCTTATCTACAACTTTTATACATTATTTCTACCCAGTTATATACAACTACAATATCATACAACTTAAATATAATTTTTATACAAATTTTATACAATATTGTTCAACTTTCATACAATATTTAAATTAAAAATATATATAAATAACAGAATGCAATTTACCTACAATTTTACTACAACTTTACTACAATTTCGTAAGTATAATGTATCTCATGTCTTCTTCTTCTCTTTCTTCGAGTTTCAATATGAAATTCAGTCAAAATCAAGTCTAATCCTCACCAAAACAGCCTCAAAATTGAGATATAAACTCCAAACAATATTCCCAATTGATTGCAGCAATACCCAATCCAAACAAATAATGATTTTTGAAAACCCAAATTCGAATTCAAAGCTTTTTAATGGCTGTCAATGGTGGAATTGATGCTCTCTTTTCCTTTGCTTTACATTACTGGAATTAGGGATTGAGAGATAGAGAGAAACGTAGAGAGAAT
This sequence comes from Nicotiana attenuata, assembly GCF_001879085.1. NCBI lineage: Eukaryota > Viridiplantae > Streptophyta > Magnoliopsida > Solanales > Solanaceae > Nicotiana > Nicotiana attenuata. The sequence goes on from NC_031994.1 coordinate 2,160,520, forward strand.
TCTCAATTGTTTGCAACAACACTCAATTCAAACAAATAATATTTTTTAAAAACCCAAATTCGAATTCAAAGCTTCAAAGCTTTTTAATGGCTGTCAATGGTGGAATTGCTGCTCTCTTTTTCTTTGCTCTATATTACTAGAATTAGGGATTGAGAGATAGAGAGAGACGGAGAGAGAGAGAGACGAAGAGAGAGAGAGTGTAACAAACCCGATATCAGACCCAAACCAACTGACTATATTACTCACTAACGGAATTACAATAACCAAATAGCAATAGAACACTAGAAAATAACACTAAAGGAAATAGAGAGTAGATGAGGAGAGAAATTGCAATCTAAAGAGGGGATGAGAAACTAGAGAGAATAGGATGAGAGATTGACTGAGCGAGACTTCAACATAATTGACATAATCCCTCTTTCCAAACCCGTAGTCCTTGTTAACCACTTTTTAACTGGGCCTGGATCCCAAATATAATTCTCTAACATTTTACTCGGTCCAATAATCTCAATTGACCCAATCTCATTCATCTCTTCTAGCCTATGGCCCCTTATGGAGTCAACTTGGTTCACAACAATACTCCCTCCCTCAAAAAGAACCTTGTCCTCAAGGTTCGACTCAAGAAATGAAAAGGAGTTATGAACATCAAGCCACAGAGTGAGACCAAACCAGTAGGTGTTGTCAGGTAGCCTTAAGTTACCCATTTCCTCATGTTACAATTTATGATGTAACTCAAGGAAAGTACTACAAGTGTTACACTGTAAAGCTCTATGTTCTTTGGCATAGATCTTTGGCAATCCAAAAATAAAAAGCATGTGAGCATCATGTTGTGTGTAGACAATAAGTCCTAGATGAGGCCACCAACTGTAAAGGAGCAGAACTTTGTAATTACGGTCAACTCTTATGCATTGCTTTCTCAAAATGGAAGCATGATGAAGTGTTTGCAATAGAGGATTCATGAAGGAAGGATCCTGTGAATTGGTCAATTGTCCCAATATCAACAACCAAATTGATTTCCAGTAGTTAACAAGAGTCTTTGAGTCCCTCGAATTGCTAAAGTTAGCACCATACTGTAGAGTCAATATCAGTGCTTTAACTTCGAGCTCCTGTAAAACTACAACCCGGTCTGTGCTATTGCTAACTCTCTTGGAGCAATTCATTTGTAGATCAAGGACTAGTTGTATACCAGAAAGACAATTATATTCTCCAAGTTTCAGATAGAAGAAAACTTCATAGACTATTGCAGTCATATTTCTAATTCCAGTGGCTCTCTTAGATACTTCATCTACACAATCTGAAATGCCACTTTTAAGAGGCACGCTGCAAATTGTGTTACCAGTGCCTATGTCATATGTAACATGGGTATTGATAGAATATCCATATAGAAGCTGCTCTAACTTGGAGCTAGTCAATAATGAGCACGCATTGACCTTCACGTCGAGTATAGAATTGGTGAGAAACACCCCAACTATCATTATTTGGTGAAAGAGTCCAGTAGCATCCTTTTCTTGTGCTTTGATACCAAAATCGAATATCAAGAACTTCAAACTTATAAGATTTCTCCTCGGCCAGTCATAGCGAACTGCTAGAGCATGAGCAATAGCCTCAAAATTATTGTACATATCACCGAGTAATGCCATGAAGGACATGGCCAGAACCAACATTAGATCCTTAACTATGGCAACATCATAATATTCCAACAACCCATGGGAAGTTATTGTTATCTTTTTGCCAATAAAGTTACCACTATCTTTGTCTACACTCATCACAACAGGTGTAGAGTATAGCAAATCCCTTACAAAAACCATCCTTGACCTCGTTATCCGACCCAACAAAGTGACACTTCCAAGAGAAAAAGCCAGAATGTTGTAGCTCATGTAAGTTCATATAGCAGATTGTACCACTGGTGTATTGAATTGCTCCGCAATATGAGCAGTAACACCACCAAAAGGACACATCGAGGAATTCTCTATGGACTCCCTCAGTAGCTGATAAACTGAACAAGAAGTTTTGAGAGTAACACAACTTTCAATACCCAGTTCAACTCCACCTACACACCCATAATCAAAGAACTCTGCTATTAAACCTCCACTTCTTGTAGTAACTCCTTCAAAAATTTCACTTGCATCTGATGTAGTATATAAAGGTTCATTAGCAATAGAGACACAACCTAAATTATCTTGCCCAGTGTCAAGCCAATTGTCCAAAGAAATACAAAATGGAACAATCCACAGTATGGCATTAGGCTCCAAATGGAAATATGTGCATGTCCCCATGTGACAGCTACCATAAGTCTCAAGTCTATTGCAATCGTCCAAAGTGATACCAACTTGCACAGAGAGCACTTGAGTAGGAAACTTCTCACCTGGAAGTTCAATTCGTATTGTCACAGCGGCTCCTTCCACATATTATCCATCTTCAAATGTAAATTCCATTGCATAGGGTGGGACATAATCAAGATAAGGACCAGGACCAAAGACAACATACTGCTTGGAGTAACCTTCAGCAAATGCCTTGATCACTTCCTGTAGTATGTCCTCCCCAGCACACTCCCTGCATTTAGACAACAAGAATCTAGGAAGATTGCGCTCCTGCCCTGTATCAACCCAATTGCTTTTNTCTTAACAAAAAATCAAACACCAAAGAAAGAGGACTCATCTGTGTAACTCCCAAAGTCACATGACTCTTCAGATTTGAAATTCAACTATTTCTGGTGCGATTTGAATGCTAATGCCAACAAATTCCTCATGAGGGTGGTGAAAATGTCACGTGGTACCAATTTGGTGGGGTTTGGAGCATTTAGGGTTTTGGCCGAATTTTTGATCGGATATTTGAGCGATTCAGGCCATATTCGAGACACATGGCTATGGGGGTTGGGTAGGGAAGATCAAGGCGGTCCCATGGTGTTAATTTGGGACCGTTTGGCATAACTTGCGACTTGGCCGGAAAATTTCGAATGGATATTCGACGGGTTCTGGTAAGATTTGGAGGCAACGGATAGTGGATTTGAGTAGAGGAAGAAAAGGGGAATCTGGGGTGTAAATTTGGTGGTCATCGGAGCATCGCCGCCGGCGGCGACGATTTCCGGCGGCGGCGGACGGCGGAGGGGCGGTGGAGCTAGGGCGGGGTAGGGTGGAGGACGGCGGAGTTAAGGTTTTGTACGAGGAAGGAAGGTTTGGTCTCAAAATTTTCTGAGTAATTCGGACAGTCTTATGTAAAATTTGAGATTAAGCCTGGGCCGTTGGATATGGGGAAATGAACGGTGATGATTAAACGACGTCAAAACGACGTCGTTTTGTCATGGAAGGGACTGGACCGGGTGGTGAATTGGGCTGGCTTGGGCTGGGGTATTTTTGCTTGGGGCTTCTTGATTTTAGCCCAAATATGGTCTTTACTTAAGACCATTTTTAATATTTCTCCTTTTTTTCTTTTTCCCCTCTTTTTGTATTTTTCTTTTGTATTTATTTATTTTTTCTGATTTTTTATAAAATTCCTACGCAAAACAAAGACCTAATTAAACTATTTAAATTCCTAAAATTTACTTGTAAACCTATTTTGACACAAATGCAAAACTAGTAGTGCAAAAGACTATTTTCTTGCAATTTCTTTGTATTTTATTCTAAGACTAATTAATACTAAAATTGTGAAATTAAATCCCTAAATGCTAATGCATATTTTTGGTATTTTTATGGATTAAATGCATAAAATGAATGCGACAATTACCAAAGAATGCCACAAAACTCACACAAAATTATAAAATACTAGGAAAATTATTTTGCTTGAAATTTTGGGAATTAATGCTTAGGGCAAAAATCACATGCTCACAGGCATATACTGTAATATTCTTAATTAAGGTACTCACAAATACAAAAATAAAAATATTATAAGCTCACCTGACTATTGACAAAATCTTTATCCAAAATCAGCAATTATCAACCCATAGAGAAAGAATAAAGGTACATAAGGGAATAAATTTGGTCATTAAAAATATCTTATTTTTTGCTTAAAGTTATTGTTGAACTTGGAGAATACAACAAGAACTAATTCAATTCAACATAATACACAAGTAAGACACACTCTAAAATCATAAAAACATCATGTTAAACTGTTTGGCAACTTGGAGAGTACAACTCAAAATTTACAACCTACCTTGTTCCCTCATTTTCACTGTCACCCTCATGAATGCCAAAGAAAATAGTATCCCAAAGACCAAGAAACTCTGCGTAGAGATCTCACAAATGGACGAGCATCGATTCTTGTAAGTTAGTCAAACTCTCAAACCAAGCTGAACAAGGCTAAGAGTAGCAAATGCCTTGCAATCAAATGGCAGATTCAGGATTTAAGCAATATGGGTTCAAACTTATTATACTTCTAAAGTTATGGGTCTATATATATATTGTAGTTTTAGTAGATTTTTACACATACATTTATACTTCACGTCGAAAGTACTAGGTTCAGATAAACTCGATTCTTTCAAGTTGTATCTGCCCCTGAGCACATCACTTTCACTAATCATCTCACATAACATCTTCTTTTTTTTGGTTAAAAGGGATGTTGTATTTATATACTAGTTAACAAAAGGAACCACATCAGGGACATTACTAAGGTATCGCAGGGACCCCATAGTTACAATGTTTTGCATAATTGTATTTAAGTTAAAACCCAAAAAAGACCTAACTAGTTCAGTTCCTAGGATGTCTTCCCAAAATACATCATTGACAAACATCGGAGGAACTGATAGTGTCATAGTTTTGTTCAAAAACATCTCTTTTGTTGCTTCCTTTGCCAAAGCATCAGCGACTCTGTTCTGCTCTCGGTAGATAGGCCTCACTACCACGCTGCCCATCCTTTGGATGATTGACCTGCATTCACAAATTAGAGGGTCAAAAATTAGACTTCCATTCAAAAGCATATTAATTGTTTCAGATGAATCAGTGTTTATTTCCATTGGTACTAGGTGGTTCTGCTCCGCCAGTTGTAGGCCCCGTATTAGGGCCTGAACTTCTGCCCTTGTGTTTGTTTTTTGGGGGATTTTGTCCATGTAGCCCAATATCCAGTCACCATTGTGGTTTCTGAATACTCCCCCTGAACCTCCTATTCCTGGGTTTCCCCTTGTTGCTCCATCTTTATTCAGTTTGTAAGAACCTCTGGATGGAGGTTCCCATTTTAACATGATCTGGTGAGTTACCTTTGTTGAGTCATTATTTGTAAGCATAAGGTACTGAGTTGCTTTCGAGATTGTGTTATTGGCATTGATGTGCTCTTTCTTGTTATTGAATACATTGCTGTTTCTGGTTAGCCAGATGTGCCACAGACAAAAGGGAATGAGGTTGTCCCAGCATATGTGATTGTTGAAAGGGACATTTTTGAGAGAGTTCCATGTTGATTGCCACTGGAGGCTATTGAAGACATGGTGATTATTTGAACTATTACCTGTAGATTTGGATAGAATGTCATTCCAGAAGTGGACAGCACTAGGACATTCAAAGAAAATATGGGCAATGTCTTCTTGCTCATCGTCACAGTAGTGGCATTGAGGGACACAGTTGATTCCAATAGAGTGGAGGAAGCGCCTAGTTGGAAGTCTCTTATGTGTTAGGAGCCAGATGAAGTATTTTATTTTGTTAGGGGTTTGAAGCTTCCAGATCCATTTTAAGGAGCCTTCCTCCCCAGAAAGGAGGCTGGTTTTAGTCCTGCTTAGGAAGGAGTAAGCAGAACTATTTGAGAACTGGCCATTAGGGGTCAAGTCCCATATAAGATTATCCTCCTTAGCTATAACCGGGGGTATGATCACAAAGTTCAGTAGGTTCAGAATGCTTGGGGGGATGTTAATGGACAAGGCTGATATGTCCCAATTGCCCATGTTGTGGATTGAGCTAACCTTAGCCTCAAGGTCATTTTGGGTTAATGGGCCTTCAATCATTTGTCTGATTGCTGGCTGATTAGGGATCCAAGTGTCATTTAAGAAACTGACCCTATTTCCTTTGTGGACTACCCATCTGCTTGCTTTGTTACATATCACCTAGCCCTTTAGAATGCCCTTCCAAGTTGGAGATTTTGGGTGTTTAGGGTGCCTGAAAGCTCTAACTGGTCTAGACATGTTGCAATGTTTGTAAATGAGAACTCTAGCCCATAGGCTGTTGGTATTCTTATAGGTTCTCCATGAGCTTTGTTCTTGATACTGGCCTTTTGGAGCCCTAGCCCTCCCTCAGCCTTGGTCTTAGTGACTACCTCCCACTTGATCAAGTGTAACTTCTTCCTTTCAGTGGTGGTGCCCCAAAGGAAGTTTCTCTGAATTCTATCAATCTGGTTGGTGATTTTGGTGGGTAGGTTTATGTATTGCATAACACGGCTTGGGATGCTGTTCAAAGAAGTTTTGGCCAGGACTGTTCTACCAGCCATATTGAGGCATTTAGTTTTCCAACCAGCCATCTTGGATTGCATGTTATCAATAATGAATTGGAAGTCTGTAGCTGATTGTTTTTTGTGAATAATGGGGAAACCAAGGTATTTTCCAAAGGATGTTGTGTGCTTGATGGACAAAGAATTGGTGAGATGTTGAATTACATCTTGAGTGATGTTTGAGGAAAACAGAACTCTTGATTTGGTGAGATTGATTTTTTGTCCGGATTGCTCATTGAAGTTCTGCAGTATTGAAAGAATGGTATTGCAGTTTCTGTCATTGGCTTTAGCAAAGAGAGTGAGGTCATCCGCAAAGAAGAGGTGGGAAATTTTTGGTCCAGACCTACTTATACTTATGGGGTGCCATTGGTTATGTAGTACTGCCTTATCAATAGATCTTGATAATCTTTCCATGCACATAATGAATAGGTAGGGGGACATAGGGTCGCCCTGCCTAATGCCTCTGGAGGGTTTGAAAGACTCTGTTTTCCCGCCATTGACAAGAATAGAAATGGATGATGTACTGATGCATGACATGATGAGTTTGGATAGGCCATGGGGGAAGTTGAAAACAGAGTGTCTCTAATAAAGGACCATTCCAGCCTGTCAAAGGCCTTCTCTAGGTCTATTTTTAGGATCATGTTGCCACTTTTCCCCCTCATTTTCCTGAAGTGAGTGATATACTCTTGGACAATGATAGCATTGTCACAGGCTCTTCTATTAGAGAGGAAGCTCGCTTAGGATAGGCTTTATCCTGTTCACAATGATTTTTGTGACTGACTTGTAGATGGTGTTACAAAGTCCAATGGGCCTGAAATTTTTTAGCATTGAAGCTTGGGGGAATTTAGGGATTAGGCACAGTAGGGTTTGGTTCATGGTGCTATCCATAGAGCTTGTAGAGAAGCAATTTTGGCAGAAGTTCGTGACAGACTCCCCTACTATATCCCAATACTTTTGGTAGAAGAAGGGGTGAAGGTCATCCGGGCCAGGAGATTTGAAGGGTTTATGGGAGAAGACTGCCCTTTTAATCTCACTCACATGAAGAGGTTTGTCCATAAAAACCTTTTGGCTTTAAGACAGAATGGGTTCCATGGTGGAGTGGTCTGTGGGATCCCAAGGGGCTTCAGTGTGGGATGTTGTGTATAGCTCAGTAAAGAAGCCCACAATTGCTGAATGTATGTCCTTTTGGTCATGAAGCCAATTTCCATTCTCATCTTTAAGAGAGAGGATTCTGTTCCTCCTTCTTCTATTGAGGGTGGATGTGTGAAAAAATCTAGTGCTAGCATCACCCTCATTTAACCAGTTGATTCTAGACTTAAGTTTCCAAAAATCTTCTTCATTTTTGAGGATTAGGTTGAGTTCAGCATTTAGCTCTGTTTCAAGGTGTAACAGGTAACTACTGAATTGATAGCTAGGAGATTTTTAGATTCCAGAGATTCTTGCCAAAAGTCTCTTCTTTTGATGGAAGATGATTCCGAAGACTTCTTGGTTCCACTTAGTTACCAGAATCTTGAAGCTTTCAGTGGATTGAAGAAGGGTGGAATGGTCAAAGAAGGACCTATTGATGATGTTAGGGAAGGAAGGGTGACTAGCCCACATTGACTCAAACTTGAAGGGCCTTGATGGTTTTTTGTTTGGAGGCCCTACCAAGTTAATTTGCAAAAGGAAATGGTCTGAGTGGGTCCTAGGGAGGTGAAGTACGGAAGCTTCGGGGTACTGTTCAATCCAGCCTTCATTTGCAAAGCACCTATCTATTCTTTCCAGAATTAGAGAGGTTTTGTTACTGTATCTTTTATTAGTCGAAGTGTATTTACTTCCTTTATAGCCTAAGTCTAGGAGGTTACACTCATTTATACAGTTCCAAAACAGGCTGCTACGGCTCAGGTTTATGGGGTTACCCCTAAATTTGTCCCTGGCCTTTAAGACTTTGTTGAAGTCTCCACCTATAAACCAGATGGTTTTTATGTTTTTTGACATTGTGATTAGGTCATCCCATAGGAGTTTCCTATTTGCTAAGAGATTGCTAGCATAAATAGCAGAGAAAAGCCATGGAGGGTGGTCTGGGCTTACCTTCACCATTGCGTGGATGCCTTGGGGGGTAGTTGCCACTTCTTCAACAGCCACGAACTCCTCTTTCCACATAAACACAATACCCCCAGACGGGCCTATTGCCGGGAGACTGGATGATCATATCGAACTGAAGTTGCTGGGCTAGGGTCTGGTGGTCTACCATCTTCGTTTCCAGCAATACAAGCATGGCAGGCTTGTGCATTTTCACCATTTCTAAACAGTGCCGTTTGAACTTGGCATTGTTGCCACCCCTAACATTCTATATGATGTAGTTCATCATTGGAGTTGGGGGTGATTGGTGAGTTCCCTCTTGAGGGCTCTTTGATCCTTGCAGACCCGACATTTGAGGTAGGGGGGGCTTCCTCTTGAGACTCACGACTGGAGTTAGGTTTAGAAGGGGTTTCATCGGACCATTTGTTTGGGATGAGACTAGGCTCATTCCACACTTGGTCATTGTTCTGGGGCATAGTACCACTACTATCTCGCTAGTTTTCGTGCTGAACTCTATCGATCTCACTGAGTCTAGGAGAAGTGAGTCCGTTCTTGGTGCAGCATAAGGCATTTCCTGTTCTTCTGAGGCATTCTTCTTCTTGAGGATCTCCAGTGCTTTGGAGATTCCTTTCTGGATATTCTGAAGAGGTGGGGAGTTGCTCTTCCCCTTTGGAGAAGAAGATGATGGGTTGTTTTGGGTTGGCTGGTCGATCATGATGAAGAACGGCTCCGCTGCTGGGTCCTCTTTCATCAGATCCAGGAAGAAGGGTAGGGTTTGGAAGCTCTGCAGAATGTGATTGTTGAGAGCTTGAGGGTCCGTTAATGGGAAGCTGTTGTTGCTGTTGACCATCGATTGCCATAGGAGAGGTCCAAAAGCTGCCAACGCTTTGGTCAGTGCTTCTACCGTGACTCTGGCTAGGTGGGCTGGGTTTTGCACTATTAGGGTCACCTTCTGACTGGCCAGGGTGAAATTGTAGGAGAGTCCCTGTCCTTGCAGAGCAACCTCCAACCAAGAGGCCGGTTCGTGGTCTGGTGGTGGTGGTAGGGAGGTGATGATGGTTGGTTGAGTTTCTTTTGCCATTTTTGTGTTTCTTTGTTTTTCTACTTTGGGTAACAGGGGGGTAAATTTAAGGGTCATTCGATCCATCATAACACCTTTTGGTGTCACATCTTGGACAGTGGAAGGATTTCTGGGCATCGGAACTAGGGGTGGGATGGTCATTAATTGGGGATCTAATGGAGGTGACGGTTATAGTCTTTTCATCTGGAAATGGGGGGGTACCATATAGGGTACTCGATTGTTGTTGGTGACTGTTGATATTTCTCCATTAGAGGTTGTTTCAGGCGTGTTGGTAGGGAAGGCGTAGGTTTGTGTGTTTAGGTGGGGAATTGGGTTGTCAGTGGTGCCCATATTGGAGTGCCCGTTTGGGGAAAGGGGATCGGCCCCATTGGGTACGTCGCCCTTTTTGAGGATTGTGGTCTTGGGAGTTGGGTTAGAGGTCCCTTGGACGCTGGGCTCATGATTGGTGTTAGTGGGGTCGTCAGCAGTTGGCCCCGCTTTCCTTTTGGCGCCTGTACTGGGCTGCGTTCGTGGGCCTGTTTTCTGCTCGTGATGAGGCCGATCTTGTGTGTTAGCGTGGTTTTTATTTAGTATTGGGCCGTTGTGCCTCTTTTGTGTATTTTGGGCGGGGTTAACTTTTTTTAAATTATAACGAAGAGATTGAGTTTGTAGAAATTTACCTGAATTGGCATCAAACACGTTTACCTGTATCTCTTCCGCCTGTGGAGTATGTTGTGGTCTATTCATTCTACCATCATTCTTGATTGTTGATTTTGCTTGTCCCTGCTTGCGTCTTCTTGGGAAGGTGACAGTTTCCCACTCACTTTCCTCCGAAATGACTGCTGTCTTTTGATGATCATCCTGTGGTTCGTGGGTTGCTTTGGGTGTGGGTGCCCTGTAGTTGCAAATTTGTGCGGTGTGCCCTATTCTGCCACAAACGGTGCATAGAGTCCCCTCTCCTTCATAGATCACAGCTTGCTTATGGTCACCTATTATTACCGATGTTTCTACTGGGGTTTCCAGTGGAACTTGAATACAAATACGGGCACATCTTCCCCTTAGGGTAGAGGATGTACAATGATCTATCTTGAGAAGTTTGCCCAGCTTCCTACCAACTTTCTCCAGGATATCCTGGTCGTAGAACTCTGTTGGTAATTGGGGTAGCCGGATCCATATGGCATTAGAAGTAAGAGTGGCTTCTTGAGGAACAAACTTTGGTTCCCATTTACGTACGGATAGGAAACTTCCAGAGATGAACCAGGGGCCTAGGTGTAGATCCTTAACCATACTTTCTTCTTAACTAAATTTAACTATGTAGAAATCCCACCCTAGGTCAATCAAGATTAACTGTTCGGATGGCTTCCATAGGTCGTTTACTTTAGATCGAAGGAGATGGTGGGGCATCTTTTGCTTGAAAACTTTGATGATTACCTAGTAACGCCATGGAAAGTAGAGGCGCTCTTTGTCATCTTGTGAGAGTGGAATTGAACCCTTAATGTGCTTCCCTTTGTCCAGATCTGGATTTTGTTGGTGGTCACTTTCATAGTAGTTTGTTTGGTTGCTCGCTGGTTTGTCCAAGAGCATTTCCTTATAGGAGTGATGAGGTAGTTCTACCTCCATTTGGCTGTGCTTATTAGGCGGTTCCGGTGGGAGTGGTGACTTAATCGGAGGGGGATCCATAGTATGGGAATAGTACTCTGAGAGAGAATAGAGAGAACTTTCGAAAAAGAACTTTTTAGCTCCAAACGTATTCAATATAAATGGTAATAATAACCACTATATAAATAATATTTTAGACTTTAAAATTAATTAAGAATTTAATATTTCTGCTGATCTAATATTTAGGATTCTGATGTCTACTATATATTTGTCACTTTGAGAGTTTGAGTATTCTATTTCATTCTAGAAAGAATTTCATTGGAATTAATTTACCGTGTTGAAAAATTATAGTTAAAAAAACATAATACTAAATAAATATATTATTAAAAGACTTAACTTTCTAGGCAATACCTAATGACTTATTATATAATGCATATTCCTGTTAACTAGATACAAAAGTACCTAATTTCTTGAGCAAATTTTAATAATTTTTCTATTGTAAGATTATATTTATGTTAACTAGATGGAAGAAATTAAATATACAAATTCCTTTTACAAAGTCAAAAGCATGTAAAACACATGGCTCGTAGAAACAAGTGGAACAAATATGCAGATTTGTTTAGTTATGTTCTCTTGTAGATATTTTGAGATAAGAAACATTCTTAAGTAATTTATTTTTTAAGAATAAAATACCTTACTATCTAAAACTTTGAGAAAAGATTTTTCAATGTTACAAATCTGTATAATACATCTAAATAGCTAATATTACTACCTCAATATATTCATATCTTATTGCCTATTGTATGACGTTACTTATATGTTAGTTTACAATGACATACTCTTATATCATAAAAATACTAGTACGATCTTTTTTTATCACAAGTTCGTACTTTGAGTATGTCTCGCATGTCTTTCTTTTTTTCTTTTATAATTGTGCCCGGTGAAAACGCTATTGTATAAAATGAATCGAATGGAGTACCAAATTAATAGGTTTGCTGAATCTCAGATGCATGTCTATAGAAGCTTGTAAGAACTAGAAAACACATCAAGAGCATGCAGCACACAAAATTAGGCCAAAACAGGTTTCCAGCAAATATTAAAAATGCCCAGAAAAGACCCACTAAAAGAGAACCAAATTACCAAAGATAAGTCTCATCCTTTTTTGGTCAATTTTTTCTTAAATCTTCACCTCAACCCTGAGAATAAAAGGGCGAGTAGGAAAAATTTTCTCGCTATCATCTTCATATAGTTCATAATTATCGATATAAGCATTATAGTGGCAACATTTTCTAGCTGAATGCTGCACCACCGGGGTAGTCTATTCTCCCACAAGCATCACACTATATTCATGGCTTTATGCTGTTCTCTTGATGATGTGAACCCCGCTGTCAGTTTCCACGATGTCACTTATCTCGCCAACTTTTAGAGCATAAGTTGCTTCTTCAAAAGGTTTCTGCATCTGACCTTTGCCAAATGGACCTGCATGTGAAAACTTTAGAGGTTTGTATAACTTGCTAAACAATACAAGTAATACCCGATTCAAAAAGATCATTAACGAGACAGAACTCGTTGCTGTCTAAGAAACTAAGAGAAATTGTGCGCGTCCATTAAAACCATCGGCGATCTCTATATTAAGATACATTCCATGTGATAGAGCAGTATATGAACAGCTAATTGATTCAGAACTATGTATTTTCTTTTATAAGTAGTTTACCTGGAACTAGGTTATCGACAATAAAGCAAAGTTAGAGAAATTTTGTGGCCTTTAGGAAGCCATAAGAACCCGAAGACAAGAGACATCAACACTAAAAATATTTGTTGACAAATTCTGAGCTATGGAATGGGGCAACATGTTATTGAGAAAACTACTACACAAAACTTGAGCTGCATTAATCTGGATACAATATTTTCCTTTTCTTTTTTGACAAGTGCGAATAATTTATTTCTCATCTTTCAAACAATCTACAAGTTCAGTTAGCAAGAACAAATGTATCAGATTGCTCTATTCCACAGCTCCAGAACCTCAAAGCCTTTTAATGACACATTTATATCCTAAGAATCACTTCACTAAGCAGAGAATGCAAGTTTCTAATAAACCCTCATAGGAACATCTTAATACATGAGCAGGAAGAAGCCTTCTCTCCCGTGAAAGATACAACTAGGTGTCGTGGAGAATGTTTCTTCTGTAGTAACGATATCGGAAGTTTCTTTCAACCTTAATTTCTTGACAGATGATAGGATAAGTGGATGTCACACCCAAGGGTGGCCCAGTGGGCAATGAAGTGGGTGAAAACCATGAGGTCTCAGGTTCAAATCCCAATGGAGGCAAAAAATACTAGGTGATTTCTTCCCATCTATCCAAGCCTTGGTGGATAGAGTTATCTGGTATCTGTTGCTGGTGGGAGGTGGCAGGTATCCCGTGGAATTAGTTGAGGTGCACGCAAGCTTGCACAGACACCACGGTTATACAGACACCACGGTTATAAAAAAAAGAATAGCATAAATGAATGTGAAATGCCTCTGCCAAACGGCTCTGTTAGTCACAATGACTTTTTAAAAATACCTCTTTTTTATACCAGATCACTAACTAAACAAACACACTACTAGAATTAACATGGAACCAACATGAGGGTCTGGATTAGGCCGCTATGAAACAGTTAGCAAGTTAAAATTACCTTTTTATGCATATGAAGGAAAATACCAATTTGTCTATTCACCCGTAGATTATGATTTTGAACTTCAAATTTCCTACCTTGGTGTAATCAGAAAAGAAGTCATAGGATGTTGATGGAGGAATTATAGTTTCGACCATTAAATCCTGTTTGTTGCTTCTCTTTCAAAGCAAATGGCTATATTGGGCAAACTATTTTAGAATCTATTGTATGCAAAATCAGGACTTTATATAACAATCAAATTTTAGTTAAAACAGTTAATTGCCAAATAGTGTCCAAATACAACAAACTGTGGAAGTTTTTCTGAACCTTAAACATGCTATGCAGAGTGGATAAGTTAAAGAATTATTCATGGTTTCAGGCTTTCAGCCAACTAGAAAGGCCTGGAAATTGCAGCGGATGTCTGTGCATGAAGAAAGAGTTTTCGTGACCAAATTACGTAAACTGTCAGATGAGAATACAAGTTAAGCCACAGTTTTGATCTAATGTACAGTTCTACAGGAAATAAGATAAACTAAGACAGCATCCCTGCTGATTAACAAAAATGCTTTTATATCAAATAAAAGTGCAGAATATATGGTAAAGTTTAAAAAAAAAAAAAAAAAAATCTGCAATCAGGAAGATGGCATCAGCTTGCTATGAACATTGAAATACATTCAATCAAACACTCATCCTTCGTCTAGATGCATTTTAAATCCTCGTGAGGATAAAATTAATACTACCTCAATTCCATTTTGTACTATCACTTTTTTCTTGTACTTTGTTCTACAAATATTGACCCATTTTCTGGTGACGAAATTACAACATTCAAAGATTATAACATATGACAGTTATTGCTTTGTATTGTTTTAAACTTACTATGACATCCTTACAATCTTCTGACATTTTCACCCCTTATTTAAACATAATTTGAACAAACTCAAATGTAATAATTCAAGTAAATTTCTTTTTTAATTGTCGCATTAGTCAAACAACATCCATGGAAAAACACCAGAAAGCATCTAAAAGCATGAGTCCTAAGACATATAACCACAACATAAAGGAGATATTTAAAGAACATGAACTGCTAAGATACAAAAAGTAACAATTGGAACAGAATATGGAGGCGAAAAGCATGAAACCAAAAGGAGACTAAGCTCCCGTTTGGCCATAGATTTTGGCTACTTTTTTTCAAAAAAAAAAATTGAATATATTGTTTGTTCATGGAATATGATTAGTTTTTGGAAAAAAAAAATCAAGCTCCCAAAAACAGGTTTAGGGCAGATTTTGGGTGAGATTTTTCTTCCATCACAAAACTTAACTTTTTTTTTTTTCCGAATAAAATGCATGTCCAAACACAATTTCAACTTCCAAAAATTATTTTTCAACACAACTTCAAAAACTCTTTTTTCAAGTTTCAACCAAGTCTATGTCCAAACGCTAGCTTAAGAATGAGGACAAAACCCCTTTCAGATTTAGAATGATTTATCATTGAACACAGCCGCAAAAGTGTAGTAGACAAGACACTGAAGAG
This sequence comes from Nicotiana attenuata, assembly GCF_001879085.1. NCBI lineage: Eukaryota > Viridiplantae > Streptophyta > Magnoliopsida > Solanales > Solanaceae > Nicotiana > Nicotiana attenuata. Next base: position 2,175,824 of record NC_031994.1, read on the forward strand.
CATGAGGTACTGACTTTTTAGAAGCAAGAAATGATTTACAAAAACACAAAATCTCTAACATACTTAATGAAAGAAATAGGGGCGGAGGGAGAAGCAGATTATATCTATAGCTCCAGTGGGAAGCATTAGTTTCCCCACCTCCTCATTTAATTAGTTTTCACCAAGGTTGGAAGATGATATTTGTCAAGAAGCAGAGACTGTCTGGCTAGAGATTGAAGACTACCCTGCTCCCGGAGATTTAGATAAGTAGATAGATGGGTAGAATTGACACAAAAATCAACCGGAACTGCTCGTTATCTGCAACATAGAGACAAGGCCTCCAAACTCGGGCACTGACTATTCAACGATTCAAGAAGAATCCATCACTTCAGAGTTCGATGTCTTCAATTTTTACACCAATCCTTCAGTGGGAATCGGTACTCATAGGCTCTATGAAGCAGAAAGTGTCTGGGAAAAAGTGAGATACAGTTGCACTTAAATGCGTTGATTCCTCGAAGATGGCCATCTAGATGCAGATTAGGAGACTTCCAGACGACGATTGTAGCTCAGACCAATCTGCTGGAAGCAGTAATGCCACTTCTTCTTTTGTGGAAAGTTTTTATCTCCTTTTGGCACGAGATTTTTATACCAGTGTAGGATAAGTTTGAATTTCAGAAAACCACAACATATCATAAGACAACTTATTGAGTATTGAAATGAAATGAGCCAAATAGACTGGAACTGATTCATATACCCAATCCCAACTAGTTCGGGATGGAGGCGTAGTTATCCATGTTGTTGCATTAGTTCTTATGGGAAGTATGTGAAAGCCAAAGAAAGGGCAGAGATCCCGTTCAGAATATAATGGGAGGTGGCACTGGGGAGGACTAGAAAATGAAAGAAAACTCTGACCAACTTTTCCCTTTACAACTAAGTATAAACTACGGCAAAAACATATTATACAACAATACTGAGGGTCTCTAGATACATGTTCCCATGGGGCTTAGAGAATGAGTTAGACTTTTTCTTTGGCAACTTTTCATGACCTCTTTTTTTTTTTTTAAATCTTATGCAAGAACTTCATGCATGCATGACAATTAAAGAAACTAAATTAACAAACTCAAACACACAAAATTTACTTTTTCTTGAGGGTTTCTGAACTAAAAGAAAATCACTTGCTTCCACAGATTCAGTCAAATAACTTAGCAAAACCAAATGCAAAGAACAGATGACCCTACTAAGAACGCATTAAATAAGACACCACTTTACCATGAAGCCTTAAGCAAGTAAATAAATTTCTCATAATGGAAAAGAATACTTAAAACAGTCCTGCGGGTAACCCTATCATCTCTAGAAGAGATGGGGAGAACTTCAGAGTATAAATTCTTCAAATACTTCTCCCGTTTTTCTATAACAACAACAACAACCCATTAAAATCCCACTCAGTGGGGTCTGGGGAGGGTAAAGTGTACGCAGACCTTACCCTACCCCGGAGGGGTAGAGAGGCTGTTTCCAGGAGACCCTCCCATTTTTCTATAAATATTCGAATAACTAGCAAAAAGAAAAAAGAGGATTTAGTTCACCCTAATTTCAAATGCTTTTAATTTTTTTATCAATTTTGGATACTTTTATTTATACTTTTTATTGTTTTACTTTTAGTGCTTTTCCTACAGTATATAAATTACTTAATTCATCACAAAAATAATAATAATAATAATAATAATAATAATAATAATAATAATAATAATAATAATAATAAAGGGGCTGTTAAAGTCTAGGGTTACTGACCGAGATCACCGCCGCGTTTGGCGGAGCTACAATCGGAATGGGTAGCAGCCACGTCTTCGAACTTAGCTTTGCCGGAGACAATGTCTTCACGGAGAGATTTGAGCTGAGAGACGGCGGCGTCTTTGGTGGTGTTGGAGATGACGTGGCCTTCTGGATCCTTCCAGGAAGCCTTACGACGTGATCCCTGATGCTTAATGAGTATATGCGAAGCCGTCACTTTTTCGCCGCCGGAAGAGGAGCGGGAGGAAGATGAGGTCATTTTGGACTTTTTCTTGTGCTTGTCCGACGGTCGATCTGCTGAAGAGATCGATGTCTTCTTCCTCTTCTTATCCGAATCTATTTTTGCAGATTTCGGTGTGTACTGATGAAGAGGGAATGAGCTGAGAATTGCAGAATATTTGAGGGTTTTTTCTGCTGATAAAGTTATCGCTCACTCTTGGAAATTACACAGGCATATATATATATATATATATATATAAAGAGTCATTGTCACTTTCCTCTCTTCCATTATCACAAGAGACAACAGTCCGCGGAATGTAATCTAAAATAAAGAGGACAATTGCTCTAGTCAATCTAAAATAAACGTCAAAAGATCTAATATGAATTTTGTAATTTTCAATTTGGAAATGATGTTGTGTTTGATAATTTGTGACTTGTGAGTACCTTAATTAATTAATTAATCTGGTAGCAAGCACCTACTACAACTCACGAGTTGTACAAGTTTTAGTTAAACATGTTTACCAAAATTAGAGTTGATAAACTCACATGAGTGTTATAACTAGGATTTGCATTAAATCTCAGACATTGGATCATTCATTTGAGTACAAATGTTTCATACGAACTAGAGATTGGTGAATTAAGTATTAAGAATGATTTCATTAGTGAACGTTTATAAATCAATGAAAAATAAATATTTCTTCCACACGAAAAACAATGATATTAGAGTACTGTTTTAATTAATACTGTAAAACAACTAAGGTTTTTATATACTGTTTTACAGAAAAACGATGAAGTTTTTATGTTCTTCAAATCGTTTTCTGAATTTCAATATCTTGATGAAGTTTTTATATCTTCAAATCAAAATAGTAAAATTCAGACAGAATACAGAATATAATAAATATAATTTCCTTAAGATTGTTATATATCTGTATTGCTGAAAATAAATTAAATAATAATCTTTCTGAAAACAAAAACAGAAAGTTAATAGAAATTAAATTCCGAAAACAGTAAACTTCTTCAAAATAAATTCTGAAAATGTTGTAGGAACAAATCGAGTCCACTGAATACACAGTGTGTCCTTAAGGAAATTATTCCCCTCAAGTACCCGAGGTTCTGGAATATATCCTCCCAGGATAGAATGATTTAACTCACCAGTGTATCGGTACCTAAAACTCTGGTGATCGGCGAACCACTCGATGGTCGTAAAACACACTGGAATATTTTGTGCAGAAGAAGAAGAAGATTCAGAAAATTTCGTAAGTAAATATTCTGGGATTTGAAGGTGTATTTATAGCCAATTTCGGTGCTGTTTCTGAAAAGGTTTTGTAACCTTTCAGAATAGCCATAGTTGTTGGAATAGGTGTGACACTGTTTCAGAACAGCCATGGCTGTTGAAAATATTGCGGGAAAATTTAAAACGGATTAAAAATAATCCGGGAAAGAAAAACGGGCCGGACCGGACCGGGTCGCGGGCCATGGGTTATTCCGGATTGAATTTTCTTTAATTAATTAAATATTTAAAAAGAATTTTGTCCAAAAAGATTAATCAATCACTCTTTGCCAAAGCCAAAGCCAAATCCGAATCCGAGGCCGAAGCCGAAGCCGAAGCCGAGCGAGCGACGACGACGACGGCGCGAGGCTTGCCTTCTTCTTAGCTCTTTAAGAGCTAAAAGATAAGCTTCTCTTTATATACACAAAGATTTTCTTTCCTTCTACTAATGAGGGACAAAGTGCATAAGTGAAATGAACTCATTCAAAATTTTACTTCCCTCCATTTCTTTACCATTTTCCATTTACACCTCTTTTGTTATTATTTATTAATAACAAACCCAAAAATCCCCCACAGACGTGTGTGTGTTTTACAAGCAAGAATTGATTGCATATGGATAAGTAGGTTTCCCTTTGAACTTTCCGTGGTGAACTTATATCGGATATACTCGGTCAATCGGTAGATTTGATATCTTTGAACCGTCGAGCTTTGTTGTATACCTAGACAACATAAGTCACACAATCAATCCTTAACCATCTATGGTTCTCACGGTTGTGTTCGTTTCAGCCATGAACACCGCCTGGTTTCATGAGTGCTTAGAGAATGGGCATTTACTTTCATTCTCCTTGAAGCGGCTTACACTTCACACTCACATAGGTGATTCCTAAACGTGTAATCCTAAAGACACACTATCTGGTCATATCCTGCCAAACTTAGCAAATCATTAAAAAGTTTTAAGCTTTATTGACTCATCAAAAAGCCTTAATGCTTTACCTCGTTTTTGAACATTGTCTTCATCACGAGAATGGGTTGATTAGTTGACAATGTTGAACCGTCATTCATAACTTTGTTTGATCTCTTTGAACCTAGCTCTTGGGATCTCCAGTCTGCTAGGTAGAGTTACCGCCATGATGACTTGTCCTAGGCATTTAACCCCATTCCCTTTGATGATCTTTCAACCGCCTCTCTAGATAGGCCTTTTGTAAGTGGATCCGACACGTTATCTCTTGACTTTACGTAGTCAATTGTGATAACACCACTAGAGAGTAGTTGTCTAACAGTATTGTGTCTCCGTCGAATATGACGAGATTTTTCGTTATACATAACGCTCCCTGCCCTACCTATTGACGCTTGACTATCACAATGTATACATATAGGTGCCAAAGGGTTGCGCCAAAATGGAATATCTTCCAAGAAATTCCGGAGTCATTCAGCTTCTTCACCGGCCTTATCTAAAGCTATGAATTCAGATTCCATTGTAGAACGGGCGATGCACATTTGTTTGGATGATTTCCAAGACACTGCTCCACCCCCAATTGTGAAAACATATCCACTCGTGGATTTAACTTCAGATGATCTGGTAATCCAATTTGCATCACTATATCCCTCGATCACTGAAGGATATTTGTTATAATGCAAAGCATAATTTTGGGTATGTTTCAGATACCTCAAAACTCGTTTCATTGCTATCCAATGTATTTGATTGGGATTACTTGTAAACCGACTCAGTTTGCTAATAGCACATGCTATATCTGGTCGCGTACAATTCATGATATACATCAAACTTCCCAATACTCTTGCACAGTCCAGTTGTGAGTCACTTTCACCTTCATTCTTTTGAAGTGCATAACTCACGTCAATTGGAGTCTTGGCAATTTTGAAATCCAAATACTTGAACTTGTCAAGTACCTTTTCAATGTAGTGAGATTGTGACAATGCTAGACCTTGTGGAGTCTTGCGAATTCTGATTCCTAAGATCACATCAGCAACTCCTAAGTCTTTCATGTCGAATTTGCTAGCCAACATGCGCTTTGTAACATTTATATATGCCATACTTTTGCTTATTATCAACATGTCATCAACATATAAAGAAACAATGACTTCATGACCTGGAGTATTTTTAATATAAACACATTTGTCACACTCGTTGATTTTAAATCCATTTGCCAACATTGTTTGGTCAAATATTGCATGCCATTGTTTGGGTGCTTGTTTAAGTCCATAAAGCGACTTAACAAGTTTGCACACTTTCTTTTCTTTACCAGGAACCACAAAACCCTCAGGTTGTTCCATGTAAATTTCTTCCTCCAATTCTCCATTTAGGAAAGCTGTTTTAACATCCATTTGATGGATTTCAAGACCATACACGGCCGCTAGTGCTACTAACACCCTAATAGATGTTATCCTCGTTACTGGCGAGTAAGTGTCAAAGTAATCAATGCCTTCCTTTTGTCTATAACCTTTGACAACAAGTCTTGCCTTATATTTGTCAATAGTGCCATCAGCTTTAATTTTCCGTTTAAAGATCCATTTCGAACCTAAAGGCTTATTTCCTGGAGGAAGATCAACCAATTCCCATGTATGATTAGTCGAAATTGATTGAATCTCACTATTGACTGCCTCTTTCCAAAATGCTGAATCAGAAGACGACATAGCTGCTTTAAAAGTTTGAGGCTCATTTTCAAGCAAGAATGTCACAAAATCTGGTCCAAAGGAAGTAGATGTTCTTTGACGTTTGCTACGCCTTGGATCTTCTATACTTGGAGTATTTTCCTTTGGTTCTTCCCGAGGTCGTTTAGGTCTTTCACTTAACGACTCGCTTTCAGTTTTATACGGATAGATGCTTTCAAAGAATTCAACATTATCTGATTCCATTACCGTATTAACATGAATCTCGGGATTATCAGATTTATGAACCAAAAATCGACATGCTTTACTATTTGTAGCATATCCAATGAAAACGCAATCTACTGTTTTGGTCCAATTTTAACCCTTTTAGGTAAAGGAAATTGTACCTTTGCTAGACACCCCCACACTTTGAAATATTTCAAGTTGGGTTTTCTTCCTTTCCATTTTTCATATGGAATAGATTGCGTTTTGCTGTGGGGTACTCTGTTGAGTATTCGGTTAGCTGTAAGGATAGCTTCCCCCCACAAACTCTGCGGTAATCCGGAACTTATTAATAAAGAATTCATCATTTCTTTTAAAGTCCGATTTTTCCTTTCCGCAATTCCGTTGGATTGAGGTGTAAGGTGCAGTAGTTTGATGGATAATTCCATATTCCAAACATATTTCTGCAAACGGAGATTCATATTCTCCACCTCTATCACTTCTAGTCATTTTGATCTTTTTATTCAATTGATTTTATACCTCATTCTTGTATTGCTTAAATGCTTCAATTGCTTCATCCTTACTATTAAGCAAATAAACATAACAATATCTAGTGCAATCGTCAATAAAAGTAATAAAATACTTTTTTCCACCTCTAGATGGTGTCGACTTCATATCGCAAATGTCAGTATGAATTAAGTCTAAAGGATTTGAATTCCTTTCAACAGACTTATAAGGATGTTTTTACAAACTTGGATTCAACACATATTTGACATTTCGATTTATTACACTCGAATTTAGGCAGTACTTCTAAATTAATTAACTTCCGCAAGTTTTTATAATTGACATGTCCTAAACGAATATGCCATAAGTCATTTGACTCCAATAAATAAGAAGAAGCTAAAATTTTATTCATACTGTCAACAACCATTACATTGAGTTTGAAAGGGCCCTCCGTGAGGTAGCCTTTTCCAGCATACATTTCGTTCTTGCTTACAACAACTTTATCAGAAACAAATACACATTTGAATCCATTCTTTACAAGTAAAGAAGTAGAAACTAAATTCTTCCTAATAGTAGGAACATAAAGAACGTTGTTGAGCGTTAACACCTTGCCGGAAGTCATCTTCAGGAATATCTTCCCATAACCTTCAATCTTGGTTGTTGCATTATTTNTTCCTGCTTGAACATGGATACAAAAGAGGTAAAATTGACAGTACCTTATTCTCAAGGGAAAAAGGTAAGGATCTCCTTGTGGTACAAATATATGTTGATGACATAATCTTTGGGGCCACCACTGATAAGCTAAGTAAGGACTTTGCAAAACTAATTGGGAGTGAGTTTGAAATGAGCTTGATGGGTGTATTTAACTTCTTCTTAGGATTACAGATCAAACAAAGTCCAAATGGAACCATGATCCATCAGCAGAAGTATGCAAAGGAGCTAATCAAAAAGTTTAAAATGGAAGAATCTAAAGAAATAGACACACCCATTGCAACTGCCACTAAATTAGATGTTGATGAACCTGGTTCATCAGTTGATCAAAAGTTGTATAGGGGTATAATTGGTTCACTCTTGTATCTTACTGTTAGCAGACCTGACATTGTTTTCAGTGTAGGGCTTTGTGCTCGCTTTCAGGCTAATCCTAAAGAGTCTCACTTGACTGCTGTCAAGAGGATACTAAGATATTTGAAAGGCACCACTGATATGTGTCTTTGGTATCCCAAAGGTAGCAGTTTCAATCTAGTAGGATATGCTGATGCTGATTATGCAGGTTTTCTAGTAGATAGGAAGAGCACCTCAGGTATGGCACACTTCCTTGGTTCATGTCTTGTGTCATGGGCTACTAAAAAGCAAAATTCAGTGGCCTTGTCTACTGCTGAAGCTGAATATGTTGCTGCTGCTTCTTGTTGTGCTCAATTGCTATGGATCAAACAGCAGCTGGTAGATTTTGGTATTGAAGTAGGTTGCATTCCTATATTCTGTGATAACACTAGTGCTATAAGTATGACAAAGAACCCTGTTCATCATAATAGGACAAAGCACATAGATGTTAGGCATCACTTCTTAAGGGATAACTATGAGAAAGGACTGATCTCCATAGAATTCTGTGCTACTGATAAGCAAATTACTGACATCTTCACTAGAGCACCGAGTAGAGAAAACTTTGAGAGGAACAGGTTGGAATTAGGGATGATTAGGATCACCTAATAGGTCCAGTTCAGAATGCACAATGAAAAAAAAAATTTGAAAAATGAATTTTTTTGGGGCTAGGAATTTTGAACTTGTGTAAATATCTAGATTAATTTTTACTCAGCTTCATACTTTAACTAGTATACTCCTGTGACGTGTTTATATGATTCACTGATCTCTTAACCAAATTTTCTCTATTATGGCATTTGAAGCATGTTCAAGAGAATTCTAAATGAAGAACCTGGTTCATCAGTATGAGTTCATATGAAAGCTCAGGTATGTTTTTAATACTTTACACAATTAGAAAGATTAACAATTCAATCATGAGCAGAAGTCCTATAATTGCCAAATTCCTAGAAAATTCTATCCGTTGAAGCATTGAACCAGTTCCGTCCTTTTAGAACTCTAAAACCGTGATTTTTGCCTAATATCTAGGGAAGCCAAATAATCATTAAAAGTCTGGAATTACAGTTTGATTAGACTTCTATTTGACCCTTGAAAAGCTGCCGTTACTGAATTAATGTCTAATTCCCTTTAAATATACACCACATCTCTAATCTTCTTCATTATTCTAAAACCGTCAAAAATCTGTTCTTCAACTCTAATTGCTCTCTTCTCCAAAATTCCCAAATTAACTCAAGAAACGAACAAAAATGTCTAACCCACAAGATCATCCCGGTTCTCCTCTACCACCAACTCCCTCAAATTCATCCTCATCTACTCCTCCTAGTGAATCCCCAAAACCTAGGTTTCGAAGACAGAAAATGCTTGCAAGAAAAACTATAGCATCTGGGGCTCTGAGGAAGGTTTTAAATGAAAGGTTGAAAGCTAGCCAAGTAAAAGAAAGCCCAGCTCAAAATTCTGACTCCAGTTCTGGGTCTGAATCCTTTCAATCTGCGACTGAAGGTGAAGGACATGGGTCTTCTGACACTGAGAAAGTTCAAGAATCACCCACTGAGGTAAGTTCATCTATGGCTGAAAACTTAGAGACTAGGTTTGTTCTGATTGGCCCCATTAGGGATGTTAAGTTGCCTGAGTCGAGTAGGAGTGGAGGTAAAAAGAAAGGAAAAGAGAGAGAGGGTGCAAGTGGTGTAGAGAGGGGAAATGGGAAGGAAGAAGTTCTGGCTATATGTGGGGTTGCACAAGAAAGGGTAGAAGAGAGTGGCATGAAGTCAGGGGGGAAGT
>NC_031994.1:2185300-2199139 GCF_001879085.1 Nicotiana attenuata
GTTTTTATATACTGTTTTACAGAAAAACGATGAAGTTTTTATGTTCTTCAAATCGTTTTCTGAATTTCAATATCCTGATGAAGTTTTTATATCTTCAAATCAGAATAGTAAAATTCAGACAGAATACAGAATATAATAAATATAATTTCCTTAAGATTGTTATATATCTGTATTGCTGAAAATAAATTAAATAATAATCTTTCTGAAAACAAAAACAGAAAGTTAATAGAAATTAAATTCCGAAAACAGTAAACTTCTTCAAAATAAATTCTGAAAACGTTGTAGGAACAAATCGAGCCCATTGAATACACAGTGTGTCCTTAAGGAAATTATTCCCCTCAAGTACCCGAGGTTCTGGAATATATCCTCCCAGGATAGAATGATTTAACTCACTAGTGTATCGGTACCTAAAACTCTGGTGATCGACGAACCACTCGATGGTCGTAAAACACACTGGAATATTTTGTGCAGAAGAAGAAGAAGATTCAGAAAATTTCGTAAGTAAATATTCTGGGATTTGAAGGTGTATTTATAGCCAATTTCGGTGTTGTTTCTGAAAAGGTTTATAACCTTTCAGAACAGCCATAGCTGTTGGAACAGGTGTGACACTGTTTCAGAACAGCCATGGATGTTGAAAATATTGCGGGAAAATTTAAAACGGATTTAAAATAATTCGGGAAAGAAAAACGGGCCGGACCGGATCGGGTCGCGGGTCATGGGTTATTCTGGATTGAATTTTCTTTAACTAATTAAATTAATTAATTAATTAAATATTTAAAAAGAATTTTATCCAAAAAGATTAATCAATCAATCTTTGACAAATCCAAATCCGAATCCGAATCCGAAGCCGAAGCCGAAGCCGAGCGAGCGATGACGACGACGGCGCGAGGCTTGCCTTCTTCTTAGCTCTTTAAGAGCTAAAAGATGAGCTTCTCTTTATATACACAAAGATTTCTTTCCTTCTACCAACGAGGGACAAAGTGCATAAGTGAAATGAACTCATTCAAAATTTCACTTCCCTCCATTTCTTTTCCCACCATTTTCCATTCACACCTCTTTTGTTATTATTTATTAATAACAAACCCAACAAATAACACAGACTACAAATTTAGCACCAAATCAAAAGAAATTCTCAATAACACTTTAAAATTTCTATTTTCTCAACCAGGCGTCCGAATCACGTCCAACCAACTCCGTTTCTCACCATTTCACAGACGAGTCATAAATATGGTAGTGGATCTATACCGGGTTCCGAAACTAAAATACAGACCCGATATCCAAAAATTCAAACCTTGGTCAAACACTTCCATTTCATTTAGTCTTAAATTTTCAAATTTTGATAAAGTCCGATATCTCGGGCTAGGGATTTTCGATTTCGATTCCGGGCATACGCCCAAGTGCGAAATCACGATACGAACCCACCGGGACCGTTAAAATACGAATCCGGGTCCGTTTACCAAAAATGTTGACCGAAGTCAATTCAAAATTGGGCCAGGTAATCCTCGCAATTGCGAGAAAAGCTTCGCATTTGCGAAGTGAGTCTGGGGAGGGCATGGTCGCAAACGCGATCGTTTCTGTCGCAATTACAAAGTGGGATGTTCGCATTTGCGAAGGCAGCCGAGGTGCGAAGGACTTCGCATTTGCAATAGTCCCCTCGCATTTGCGAGCTTCGCATTTGCGAAGCTCAGGTCGCAAATGTGACATCTGCAGCTGAACAAAACTTAACTTAGACGGGATTTTTCTCCCATTCTTCAAATTTTCCAAACCTAAAACACAAGAGGCGATTTTCCAAAGAACTTTTCTTCCCCAAATCATAGGTAGGTGATTTTAAACTAGTTTCTTTTCAATCTTTTACTACATTTTACAAGATTTCAACCTAAAATCTAAGGTTTTCATGGTGGAATTGGGGATTTTTGGGTAGAAACTAGGGATTTCGAAAATTGGGGAGTTAGACCTCGAATAGAGATCGGATTTCAAAACCAATTTTATATCCGGGATCGGGGGTGAATGGGTAATCGAGTTTTGGTCCGAATTTCAGGTTTGGACCAAGCGGGCCCGGGTGTTGACTTTTGTTGACTTTTTTAAAAATGGCCTAAATTGAATCCTTTGCAATCGTGGGTAGTTCTTAAGGCTTAAATTGAATTATTTGGTTGGTAATTTGCTAGATTCTATTGGTATGGAGGCTTGCTTGAAGGGAAAAGTTGTGGTTGAGCTTTGAGTTTGGCCATTGGAGCGAGGTAAGTGTCGTGGTTAACCTTAGCTTGAGGGATTATGTCTTATTTGCCTATTTGCTACGTGTTTGAATGTTGAGTACAACGTAAGGGTGAGGTGACGAGTACCTATGCGTTGTTGTCGAGTCATAGCATGCGAGTGAGACTTATTCATGAAATTTGTAGCTTTCTGTGATCATATTACTCATGCTTATACTAGTTTATCATTATGTTGATCGTTCTTATCTTATTTACTGATTTTGGTATTGCTTGAGTATTGATTCAAAGTTGAGGTTGGTATTGTGAAACCAAAGGTTGAAAAAAGACTTGTTCTTGATATTTCTATCTCCCTGTTGTTATTGTCCCTTGTTTTGGTGAGGGAGAGTGTTAATGCACGAAGGGTGATGTCATGCCACGTTTTGTGAGTGTTAATGCATGAAGGGTGTTGTCGTGCCATATTTTGTGAGTGTTAATGTACGAAGGGTGATGCCGTACTATATTGTGAGTGTTAATGCACGAAGGGTGCTGTCGTGCCATGTTATGAGAGAGTTAACGCACGAAGGGTGTTGCCGTGCCGTTTCTTTTGTTTCGTATGGTGACGTTGAGAAAAAAAAGAACAAAGGGTGATGTCGTGCAGACTCCTTTACCACTTTTACTTGTTTCTATCTTTTTAAGGCATATTGGTTTATCAGGTTTTTATCACTGCTTTGATTCCTTATCTTGTGATCCCCTCAGCATGTCTGTCACGACCCGGATTTACCACCCTCGGGAGTCGTGATGGCGCCTACTCGTGAAAGCTAGGCAAGCCAACTATTAAGATTTCAACCCATTAGCAATCAACCCAAACAGGTATAAAAAGTAATTAAAGATAAACAGATGAAAGTGCGGAACGGTTATAACAAATTCAAATAATCCGATACATGTCTACTCACGAATATGGTGTCACAATTTCATGAACGACTAAGATTTTTACTACAAACACAAGTCTGGAAAGAAAAGTACAACTGTTCTCGGAATGAAAAGAGACAACAGAAAGCTAAAACAGGGAAGGGGGACTTTAGGCTCTGCGGACGCCAGCTGATCTACCTTGGTCTCCTTGGACTGAAGGCAACTACCTCAGCTACTCACCGGGTCCGGTACCGAAATCTGCACAGAAGAGTGCAGAGTGTAGCATCAGTACAACCAACCCCATGTACTGAGTAAGTGTCGAGCCTAACCTCAGCAAAATAATGACGCGGCTAGGACACGATAATCATATAAACCTGTGCAGTTAAATCATATACAAATAGAATCATAATAACATGAATCAACAGAATGAGGTGGGAAGGGGACATGCTGCGGGGAATATCAGATTCTAACAATAAACCAATAAAGAAGCATCAATAAGGAAGCATAATGAACAATATATATATATATAAAATGAAAATGGTAACACGTGCACGACATCACCTTTCATGCTTTTACTCTCGTCCTCACCATATGAAACAGCAGAAACGGCACGGCATCACCCTTCGTGCATTACCTCTCATAATCATGGCACGTCATCACCCTTCGTGCATTATTCCTCACAATATCGGCACGGCATCACCCTTCGTGCATTCAATCTCAAATTATGGCACGGCATCACCCTTCGTGCATTAACACTCGTAATATCGGCACGGCATCACCCTTCGTGCATTACACTCACTCACAATATCATGCACGGCATCATCCTTCGTGCTTTATACTCTTCCTCACCCAAACAATGGAAACAAAACGTCCCGGCAAGGGAATCAACAATATCAACAATAACATCCTGGCAAGGGATTCAACAATATCAACAATAACATCCCGGCAAGGGATTCAGCTATAACCAATCTCGTTTTCAACAATTACTTTACAAAATGAACTTGAGCCAATGCTCAACAATATTCAATTATCAAGAAACTTTCATTAGCTTTGTTCGACATTAATAATCATCAATTTGAGCATGATCGATACATAATAGAGTCACAACAATCATGGTATAAGACTCATGGGCATGCTTGACACCAATGTATAGATACTTGTCACCACACCTATACGTCGTACTCGATACTAACATATAGCAAATAAGACCACAACCCAATTCCCTCAAGCTAAGGTTAGGCCAAACACTTACCTCGATTCTACGGACAAGATTAAGCCTCAACTACCGCTTTACCTCTCGTTCCACTTCAATTCCGCTTGTATCTAGTCATAATTTACTTAATAACATCAATAAATGCTAAATAAACCAATTCTAATGCATAAAAATAGATTTCCCAATGATTTTCCCAAAAAGTCACAACCCGACCCCGGGCCCGCTTAGTCAAAACTCGGAGTTCGAACCAAAACCCGATCACCCATTCACTCACGAACTCTAATATGCAATTAGTTTTGAAATCAGACCTCAAATTGAGGTCCAAATCCCCAAAATTTGAAAATCCTAACTTCTACCCAAAAACACCCAATTTCCCATGAAAAACTCTAGATTTTGAAGTGAAATCGTGTAAAAAGATGAAATGAATTGAAGAAAATGAGTTAGAAATCGTTTACCTATGATTTAGGGAAGAACTTGCTCTTGAAAAATCGCCCTTAGGAGTTTAGGTTTTAAAATTTTGAAAAATGATATGAAAATCCCGTCTGAAATCCCACTTAACAGGTGCATTTATCGCAATTACGATCATGGGTTCGCAATTGCGAACCCTGGGAATTTCTGCTATCTTCGCAATTGCGAAGAAAAACGTCGCATTTGCGACCTTTAGCCTATCTGAAGTCCTTCGCATTTGTGAAGTATATCTTGCAATTGCGAGAAAGGCTGGCCTTGAGTTCTTCGCATTTGCGAAGCAAAAGCTCGCATTTGCGGCCTCTGATTACATCGCAATTGCGATGCATGATCTCGCAATTGCGAGATCAGGGGCCTACTACACAGCTGCAACATACCAGCAATCTTCCTAAGTCTAAAATCACTTTGTGGCCTCTCCAAAACTCACCCGAGCCCTCGAGGCTCCAAACCAAACATGCACGCAAGTCTAAAAACATCATACGGACTTGCTCGTGCAATCAAATCATCAAAATAACATCAACAACTACGAATTTAGCACCAAATTCATAAAATTCTCAAGAACATTGAGATTTCCATTTTCTCAACTAAAGGTCCGATTTATACCAAATCAACTCTGATTCTTACCAAATTGCACATGTTCGGCTTAAATATTATATTAGACCTGTACCGGGCTCCAGAACCAAAAATATGAGCCCGATACCATCAAGAACACACATCATTTCATTTCAACGAGTCTTTATATTTTCCAGCAAATAATTTTCTTTAAAAATTCTTTTCTCGGGCTAGGGACCTCGGAATTCGATTACGGGCATACGCTCGAGTCCCGTATTTTACTACGGACCCTACGGGACCATCGGAACACGGGTCCGGATCCGTTTACCCAAAATATTGACTGAAGTCAACTTAATTCCATTTTAAGGAAAAACTTGGCATTTTCTCAAATTTTCACATAAGGGCTTTCCGAATATACGCCCGGACTGCGCATGCAATTCGAGGTGAAACAAAAGGAGGTTTTCAAGGTTTCGGAACACAGATTTAACTTCTAAAACACGAGATGACCTTTTGGGTCATTACAATGTCCCCCTCCTAATATTACTTGTCTTGTTTCTTTTATTGCTGTTATTGGTATATATATTGTGATACTGCACATGTTTGTTTTGTGGGTGTCTTGTCTTAGCCTCGTCACTACTTCGCCGAGGTTAGGCTCGAAACTTACTAGTACATGGGGTCGGTTGTACTGATATTGCACTCTGCACTTTCTGTGCAGATTTTGGTATTGGACCGAGTTGATCCCAAGTATAGCTGCTGGTTTCATCTGCTCGGAGACCCAAGGTAGTCTTGTTGGCGTCTGCAGGCCCTGGCGTCCCCTTCTATACATTCTCTTTATTGTTTCATTTGTATCGAAAACAGTTGTATTTCCTTTAAAAAAATTACTTGTAGTTAAATCTTAGAAGTTCGTGAATTGTGACTCCAGACTCTAGGTAGTTGTGTATAAATATTAAGATTATTTTGGATTCCGCACTCCAAATTACTTGTTATGGCTTAATTGGTGTTAATCGTTGAAAGGTTTAAGAATTTGGTTTAATAATCTCTAATATTGTCTTGCCTAGCAAATGAAATGTTAGGCGCCATAACGGTCTCGACGGTGGGAATTTTGGGTCGTGACAGTAAGGAAAAAAGATACTGATATGAAAAATAAAAATGCTCGACTACTAACTAACCAACTACCTTAATCCTCGACCTACACACCCTCATATCGAGGGTCATGTCCTCGGTAAGCTGAAGATATGCCATGTCCTGCATGATTACCTCCCCATACTACTTCTTCGACCTATCTCTACCTCTCCTTGGATTCATCATGGCCAACCCTCGCACCTCCTCACTAGAGCATATGTTATTCTCCTTTTCACATGCCTAAACCATCTCAACCTCACTTCCCTCATCTTGTACTCTACACAGACCACTCCCACCTTGTCTCGAATATTTTTATTCTTAATCATATCTCTCTTAGTATGCTCACACATCCATCTCAAAATCCTTATTTCCGTTGCTTTTATCTTCTGAATATAAGACATCTTGATTAGACAAAACTCCACCCATATAATATAGCCAGTCTAATAACCTCTTTGTAGAACTTATCTTCAAGTCTTGGTGGTACATTCTTGTCATATAAGATGTTGGATGCGAGCCTCCATTTCATCCGTCCCGCTTCAACACGATGCGTGACATCCTCGTTGATCTCTCCATTATCTTGGATAATATATCCAAGATACTTCAAACTTTCTCTCTTGGGGATGACTTATGTATGTACTCTCACTTCAACATCTGCCTCCTGAGTCACGCCACTGAACTTGTACTCCAAGTATTCCATTTTAGTCTTGCTCAACCTGAAACCGTTAGACTCCAGGGTTTGCCTCCAAACATCCAACCTAGCTTTCACACCACCTCGCATCTCGTCAATTAGCACTACATCATCTTCAAATGACACGCACCATGGCACATCCCCTTGGATGTGTCGCGTCAACTCATGCATCACCAATGCAAATAAGAACGGGCTGAGAGCTAATCTCTTATGCGACCCCATAACAACTAGAAAGTGTTCCAAGTCTCCTCCTACTATCCTCACTCACATCTTGGCTCTATCGTACATGTCAATAATCGCCTTAGTATAAGTGATAGGTACACCTCTTGCCTCCAAATATCTCCATAGAACCTCCTTTGGGACTTTATCGTATGCTTTTTCTAGGTCGATGAATGCCATATTTAGGTCCCTTTTCTTATCCCTATATTTCTTCTACCAATCTCCTCACACGAGGAATAGCTTCTGTAGTTGATCATCCCCGCATTAATCCGGACTGGTTCTCATAAATAGACACACTCCTCATCACCCTTATCTCCACTACCCTCTTCCAAATCTTTGTAGTGTGGCTTAATAGCTTGATACCCCTATAGTTATTATAATTTTGAATATCACCCTTGTTATGATAGAACAAAATCATTGTACTTCATATCTATTTCTCGTGCATTTTTGCAGTCCTAAAAATGACATTAAACAACCTCATAAGCCACTCCAAACTGCTCTTACCCGCGCTCTTTCACAATTTCACAGGTGTCTCGTCAGGCCCGGTCGCTCTTCCCCTGATCATCTTACGTATAACCCCCTCAACCTCCACTACCTTAACACACCTACAATATCCATAATTGCGACTTTGAGCATGTAACTTTTGCCTTATTTAAAGTTTCTCATAGGAATAACTTTAATTAGTAATTTAGTTGTCTTTGATTTTATAGGATTTTTCAGACAACAACAACAACAATGACCCAATGAAATCCCACTGGTGAGGTCTAGGGAGGGTAGTATATAGGAAGACCTTACCCCAACCCCGAGGGGTAGAGAGGTTATTTCCGAAAGACCCTCGGCTCAAGAAGATGAAAAGAGGCAATATATCAGTATCATAAAAAAACATAGAAGAAAATAGCAGCATCACAA
Source organism: Nicotiana attenuata (assembly GCF_001879085.1). Classification (NCBI taxonomy): domain Eukaryota; kingdom Viridiplantae; phylum Streptophyta; class Magnoliopsida; order Solanales; family Solanaceae; genus Nicotiana; species Nicotiana attenuata. The sequence continues at coordinate 2,193,567 of NC_031994.1, forward strand.
GAACCAGATAGCTCTGCCCCTACTCATCTTACGCATAGCCTCCATAACCTCCTCCACCTTAATGCGACTACAATACCTAAATTTACGGTGACACTCGGAATGCCCCAATTCGCCTAGAACAATATCCCGATCCCCTTCCTCATTTAGAAGTTTATGAAAGTAGGTCTGTCATCTCCGCTTAATCTGGTCCTCCCCCATCAAAACACTACCATCCTCGTCTTTGATGCACCTCAGTTGGTCTAGATCCCGAGCCTTCCTCTCTCTCTCTCTCTCTCTTGCCTTAGCCAATCGGAATAAATTCTTCTCCCCGCCCTTGTCCCCCAGTTCCTCGTACAGATGAGCAAAAGCCACAGTCTTAGCCTCCGTGACCTCCAGCTTCGCCTCCTTCCTAGCTACCTTATACCTTTAATTGTTCGCTCTCCTCTCCTCCTCGCCGTTGCTCCCTACTAGCTTCAGGTACGCCACCTTCTTTGTTTCCACTTTACCTTGGACCACTTCATTCCACTACCAGCCGCCTTTGTGGCAACCAGAGTAGCCCGATGATATCCCTAACACCTCTCTCTTCGCCTTCCTAGTATAGTCTATCGTCGTCGACCATATAATGCTCGCGTCCAACTACTCCCCCAGACTCCCATGGCCGGTAACCTCCCTTCCAACTCCTGAGTTTTATCCTTAGACAAGGCGCCACACCTGATTCTAGAACGACCTTGTACAGACCTCTTCTTCCTCTTTATCATAATACCAATGTCCATCACCAAAATCCTATGCTACATCGCAAGGGTCTCACCTAGGATAACCTTGCAATCCTTGCACAACCCTCTATCACATCTCTTGAGAAGGAGATAGTCTATAAATACCCGCGGTCATTTTGAGTGTTGTAGCCCCGTTCTCTCATTTACTGCTTATTCTGTGCTCAATTGTTGTTATGTGACTTGCGGGGTTGGTTGGTTTGGTTCTTGGGATATTTTCGAATGAATTGAGACACTTGGTCCCAAGGTTGGAAGTCTAAGTTGAAAGAGTTGAATAGATATTAAATTATGTGTAAATGTCTCCAGAATGGAGTTCTGACGGTTCTGATAGCTCCGTAAGGTGATTTTAGACTTAGGAGTGTGTTCAGATACTGATTTGGAGGTCCGTAGGTGATTTTGGCTTGAATTGGCGAATGTTGGAAAATGGAAGTTTGGAGAGTTGAGAAGTTTAACCAAGAGTTAAATTTGTGGTTACCGGGCTCGGATTTTAGTTTCGGAAGTTGGAATAGGTACGTTGTGTCATTTATGAGTTATGTGGAAAATTTAAGGTCAATCGAAGTTGATTTGATAGGTTTCGGCATCGAATGTAGAAGCTAGAAGTTTATAAGTTGATTAGGCTTGAATTAGGGTTCGATTCGTGTTTTTGATATTGTTTGATGTGATTTGAGGCCTAGACTAAGTTCGAATCATATTTTGGGACTTGTTGGTATGTTCGGTTGAGGTCCCGGGGGCCTCGAGTGGATTTCGGATGGTTAATGGATTGGAATTGGACTTTGAAGATTGCTGAAGTTTGTTGATGTTATGTGTTCTTTGTTTCCTTCTATAAGATCGCGATGATAGGTCCGCCATCGAAAGGGGTCTTTGAGGGCTGTTGAATATTTCCTCTTCGTGTTCGTACAGTTAGGGACGCGATTGTGGAAGTTGAGAAGCTTGTGCTTCGCGAACACGTACAATGGACATCATTTGTGTACGAGGAAGTGAGGAAGCTAGGGTCACGCGAAGTTGTTCTTCGCGATCGCATGAAGATGGCCACGATCGCGTAGGTCTGTGAACCTGTGAATCGCGTTCGCGTGGAGTTATATGCATTCGAAGGCCATTTTGGGGGCATCTTTGTTTTTTTCTTCGCGATCGCGAAGAGTAATCACTAGGCAGCAGTGTTAAATACCAAAATCAAGATCATATTTGAGCTAGAGACCTCAGATTTGGGCAATTCTTAAAGGGATTTTCAAGGAGTTGATTGGGGTAAGTGATTCTAGCTCGGACTTGGTTAATATACATGAATATATCATTGATTTCATCATTTTCCCTTATCCTTGCTGGTTAGCAGAGCATGGTGGTCATGTTTGCTGAAATTTATCATTTTCCCGCGGAAATATTAGGGGAATAAAGGTTTATTAATAAGCTAGGGTTAGCTCCTCTCCCGTCTCCTGGCATAGACGCCGAAGACAAGCAACTGTCCTCCACACAGAAGGACTTATCTGTGCCAGTCACACCTAGTAACGGATCCAAAGCTCCACGATAACAGAGTCAAGCTCCCCGCTCAAGAAGAAAGGACCCAAAGTGAAGGGATATGCATAAAAATACGTAAAACCCTTAAGGATATCCGCTCCGCTAGGCCAGGAGAGATGATGTTCAGATCATGGCAACGACAATCTTCCTTCACAGCAGGAATGCTGGAAGGACGGATGGAAGAATGATACATGCCAACAGACCATGTGCAAGGGTTAGCGGAAGGATACTTCTCTTCGAAGTCCTTAGTTGTGATGAGTTTCCTTGGAATAATGGTGCTCACCGTGGGGAGAGCAACATCATCAACACTACTTTTGTTCTTTGAGGAACCGGGATTTCTGGAAGAAGAGGCCATTGTTATAAGAAGGGGTAGAAGGATTTTTTATGAAGAAGAAGATTAGAGAAAATTGAAGACAAGTACGAGTCAAGTAAAGAAACTTTGAGAGAGTCTGGAAAATTACAAAGTGTAAATGGAGAAGTTTTGATGCGTATAAGTAAAGGGATAGGCGGCTAAAATCGTGGCCATAATTACCTCAATAACCGATAAAAATGTTGCTGAATTGTCGGATGACGCGTGTTCGGGACATTAAATGCGAAGAGACATGCATCTAATCAACCGTCAAAAACTTTTCGGAGGAGGTCAGAGAATTTTTCGCCAATAAAGGTATCTTTACCAACTTCCCGGTGACACAAAGCTATGCCACCGGAAAGCAGGGGGCTATTTGTATAGAGTAAAATATGCTCATATTTAATGCTCGCATGATAAAGCGACACGTGGAGCCGAAGATAGAAGATAATCAGGGTCGAAGGCAGCAACCTCGTTTGTTACCGAAGTAAATGGTATACACAATGGTAAATTAAATGTCTGTCACCCGGTAACATTTAATAGAGAATATTCTACATCATTAAGGACATGGTCCGTTACATAGAATATGGCATTCACTGCCTACTGTTACTCATTCTTAATGACTCTCATAATTATCGTTAAAGAGGGGCTTGATCTTAAGACCTTGTTCCCTAGGTGCAACTATAAATAGTGAGCTCTACAGCCGTTATAGGGGACAAATTTTCCGAGAAGCATACATTATACTTTGTTAAAAGTTCAATAACATTTTACTTTCTTGCTTATTTACATTGTCATTACTGCCTCCGGAAGCTCCGCTCCCGAAATCAAGATTTCTACTATCTCATCTTGATTCAAGGCTAAGTCTTATATTCTTGTTCAATTTATTTATCACTTTAGGTCAAATTGACTGACTTATCTGTAAACCACACATATATTCAACTGTACTGTTTTACGGATAAAACAAGTACGTAATCAATATCTTCTTACTCATATAAATATAATGAAATTCATGAGTTGTTCCATCTTTAAATAAGAATATGTATGAGTTTAAAGAGTATTTTCTTATAATAAATATTTGTACCAATAAATTGAAAATAAAAGCTAGTAAAACATATATTTTTAACAAGTGTTCTTAATTCGAAATGGGGGATATAGATTATAAAAAGATAATATATCTATAAAAATCAATAAAATGGAATTTTAAAAACTACTCAGTAATCACACCATAATTATTAATAATTCTCACATCTCCGTACGTATTGGAGAGCGTAGTTGCTCCCATCAATTACATTCAAGTTCACGCTGATCAAATAATTTATTTGTCATACCAACGATTCTATATTGTGTAATTACACCCAATTATATTCAAATTTCATTACAAAATATCTTTCCAAATAGGCGCTAAATCTTTTTTTTTATTTTTATTGTTCCGATAAATCTAACAATTGGAGTTTGCTTATATTTGATGTGGACAAGAATATACTCGCATTTAACAAACTTAAGAAGATAAAAACGAATCAGGTGAATATTTAAAAAACTAGTTTGAACCTACCTCAAATATAAGAGATTATTTTTGTATTTGGAATTTAAGCAAATAACGCACTGAATTTATTGTTTACTTTTTCTACCCGATATATATTATTCATCGATTATTTTTAAATTAATTCATTGAGTAGACGATTATTTAGATCAATTCTAGATGCCAAATATATTCCTCGACTAAAAAAGAAAAGAAAACAAAACAAAGAAAACCTACGCAGGCAAACACGACCCGTTTAGATAAAACTTGATCCATCGGCAGAGGACCCGGAAGACTTTGCCCTAAGTTGTATCAGGTTCGCGGTAGTTGGGTTTGTTTGATTTCCTCAGTGTGCGTCACGGTCGTCTTGGGTTCTACAAACTACAAGCTAGCCAACAGCATTACGTGTCTGGCAGACTAAGGAGAAAGAGTGAGAGAGAAAGATGAGTCGAAGCTTAGGCATACCGGTGAAGCTTCTACATGAGGCGACGGGTCATATAGTGACTGTAGAGATGAAGAGCGGTGAGGTTTACAGAGGAAGTATGGTGGAGTGCGAGGACAACTGGAATTGCCAGCTCGAAAGCATCACTTACACTGCTAAAGTACGTCTTTCATACATACATAGTTCCTAATTCGTTTTGATCTTGTTTTAGTTTAACTTTTCGTTTATGCCTTTTTTATGTTTCTTATACTCTAAAACCCTAGTTTTTACAATCCCCCGTGATTAACAGTATGTTCTATGTAGTTTCTGATTAGATAAATTTAATTTTATAAGAATTAAAAAATGACACCAAATTCTCATGGAAAACTTAAATGTTTAGCACTATTTTTGGGTAGTTGAGTGCGAGGACTAATGGAATAGACAGCTCAAGAACAACAATTACCGTGCTAAAGTACGGTTTTTAACATACATTTTCCTGTTTCGTTGTCATTCACCGTCTTAGTTTAGCTTTCTTATCAAATGTTGTGTTTTACAACAACAATAACATCAACAACAAATCCGTAGAGTCTGGGGAGGATAGTGTGTACGCATACCTTACCCCTACCTCTAGAGAGGCTGTTTTCGGTAGACCCTTGGCTCAGAAAAAACATAGTCACTAGTCACAGTATAATTTAAAAGAAAAGACAGTGATGAAGAAGCCAAACAAAATGCTGTGTTAACTGTTGTTGAAATTAATATTCTAGATCTTTTAATGATTTATGTTGCTAATAATGTAAAATTTATTTTAAGAGAAGTAAATGAAGGGGATTGGAATTCACACAAAAGTTTAGATGCTTAACCCTGGTAGTCTTAATCATCATTCTTTTCAGGATAGTCGGAGTAGTTAAAACAATAAACTAATTGAGCACCGAAAGTGTGTGATTGGTCAGTGAAGTGGGTGCAAACTAGGGCTGGCTAAGGGAGGGGGCTGGGTTCTTAAGGGGACTAGGTACGGGGGCGGTACCGGTA
>NC_031994.1:2199159-2201641 GCF_001879085.1 Nicotiana attenuata
GGGGGGGGGGGTTCCTTAAGGGGACTTCGTTTACAGGGATTTATGGATACGGGGTAAGGGTATTTTTATTGGTACCGTACCAGTACCTCTGCCGATCCTAGGGGGTTACTTAAGGGGGAGGCAGGGTACTTAGGGGTATTTTTGAAATTAAAATTTTAAAAAATATTATATTTAAATACAAACAAACTTTAATGGATGAAAAGATTCAAGACTATGAAGAGCCTTTTATTTTATTTAATGCAATGTAAACATTAGATTTTTAATATAAGTTACAAGTATTTATTTGTATTTCAACACTTGTAAAAATAAAATTACATATTTCTTTTGAACGATTTATGTAATTGTTAAATAATTTTTCGTGGTTCTTTGCCTGGAATTGGTAGCACTTGTTCTTCTGTATTCTCGCCATCTACAGTAGATAGTATTTCGTTATATGCATCATTGTCTTCTTGAATTATTTCTGGTAGGCCAAAGTTTCTTCTCTCTGCTTTAATCCAATCTCTGAATAAAACTGTAGTATCCAAGGTGTCTTCTGCCAATGAGTATTTGTGGTCTCCAATTTGAAATCGTGCTGCACTGAAAGCGACTTTGGAAGCTACTGATGAAGCTTGAATAGTTAGCACATGTCGGCCCATTCTTGAAAGAATCGGACTAGTTGTGTAGTGCCCCCCCCCCCCCCCCCCCAAAAAAAAAAAAAACGCCGCCAAATACTTGATGTTGATGCTTGAAAAATTATACCAAAATAATTGAGTGCTAGAACGTTAATTGCAATTAGAGATAGAGAATTAGAGAGATATGAGAGTTTTGTATGAAAATTGAAAGAATGAAATGGGGTATTTATAGTTTTAAAATATGGCCGAAGTGTATTTGAACAAACTTAGGGGTTAAAAACATAAATTAGGGGGTGTGGGTGTGAGGGAGCTAAGGAGGCAAAATAGCCGTTTTGGTCGTGGCCAATGGCTATTTTTAAAAAAATAACCGTTGGCTAACAGTATAAAAACAACCACCTATAAAAACGTTAAAGGTACCAACTGGACCGGTACTTTTTTTGGTACCCTCCCAGTCCCCCGTTCCCTTTAACCAAACCCCCTCCCCTTAGACAACCATAGTGTAAACCTTAGAGGCCGGCCATCAAATCCAAGCACTGACATAAAAAATTAGGTGATCTCATATCATCCCATTGTCTAAGCTTAGGCAAAGTTAAAGGTATGTGTTGGTGAGTGGTAGCAAGTTATCGATATAATAGTTGTGTTGAGTTGACCGGGCACCACTGTCCACCATTATAAAAGAGCCTAGCTGATTATCGGTACGGAAGCTAAAAGTGAGATTAATGGCACATCTGTAACCTTTTACCCAAAGAAAACTTTTATATTTCCGAAGTTTATTCATTCAGGAAGTAGACACTCAAGTATCATGTAAAACCTAGAAAATGCTAGTTAGTATTTTTTTCCCAGTAAGCTGCAAATAGTCTGGTCCCTGATTTACTTGCTCCACTTGTTATTGTTAAAACACAAAGAAATCGAGCTCTAGGGTGTCCTTTTACCGTTTAAGTCTCTAGACCTTTGTTTTAGATGCAGTGGGAGTTAGATTTAAGTTCAGGCAGAGCTGCAATATGAAGTTCTGGACAACCCTCTGAGTAGCATAATTTCTTTTAGGTTGTTTTAGTTTACATTTTTTGTTAAATAGGTAGTTATATCATCTGACCTACTTCCTTGTTGTTTCTTGTGAAATTTCGGGCCACTGGAAATTTAGGTTCCTGGTCAAATGCATCAGTTTTTTCACTTCTTTTGAGCCGAGGGTCTTTCGGGAACAACCTCTCTACCTTCATTAGGTAGGGGTAAGGCCTGCGTACACTTCACCCTCCCCAAACCCCACTTGTGAGATTTCATTGGGCTTGTTGTTGTTGGTCAAATGCATCAGTTAATAATTTTGTTGACTTGTCTGAAATCTTTCATTTATTTGCATTATTTCAATCTCGTGGTCTTTCTTACCCTATTGTTGTTTTTCCTTTAGAAGTTAATATTTAGTCTCTTTTTAATTTATATGGTGTTCAAATGCGAGATTATGTTGTGTTTTCTGGAAACAAAAGTGTTTTAACTACCAAACAACTCTATTTTGAGAAAATGAAGGACATCTCCTGGTCTAACACACCTGCTTAGCCATGGGCAGTAGGATTTCAAGTACATTTAAAGGGGTGGTCGTACCTGGTTAATTTTTGTAAGTTGCAAAGGAGCATTTGATGACTAGGAAAATTTGGTAGTGTTTTTTAGACTTTTCCTTTCTCAGTTTTCCTTTGCCGAGAAAAGAGGGAATTGTATAAATTCTGTCCATTGGTCAATAAGGGATCAAGTTTCCGAATTCCTCGAAAATAAAGCCTGTATAGAGAAGGATGGAGGTTGTTTTTATTTTTGGCTATAATGAGAGCATAGACTTTAATATTCATTAATAGGTAGCTAGAGACAATACTGAACCCATCTGGCCT
>NC_031994.1:2201661-2315694 GCF_001879085.1 Nicotiana attenuata
CTCTCTCTCTCCCTCCCCCCCTCCTTTCTCTCATGATATCTCAATCCGAACCTGAGAATCTGCAGCATGGCCATCTTTCTGCATCCTGAAACATTCTTTTAGGGCAAGTACACTGAAGATAATGAAACACATCCCAGCTGTAAGTCTATGTTACACCCTTTTTGATAAGGTAATTTTATCTATGAAACCATCATCAAGTGATTGTTGGTGGTATGAAACAGTTACAACCAAAAGCTAGTCCTCACCGACTGTATCATAAAAAGGGCAGCCGGTGCACAAAGCATCTCGTATTCACGCAGGGCCCGAGGAAGGGCCGCACCCCAAAGGGTGTAACATAGAGAACCTACCCGAATGCAAAAAATAGTGGCTGCTTCCACGGCTCGAACTCGTAGCCAATAGGTCACACGGAGACAACTTTACCGTCACTGGCTGAATCATGACCTAACAAAATCAAGCATGACTTCTACATCCTGTGTATTATGTATAGCCGTCATGTTGCTCCATCAACAAAGCATTGGAATACAGAATACTTAAGATTAATTACATTTTCCATTTTGTCTTCAATTTCAAAAGTTCTGGAGTTCCTCTCTCTCCATATGGTCCATCAGACGTTTGTTGAGATGGCATTCCATAGTCTTGAGTCAATATGACTCAGCCCCTTTTTACCAATCCTTGAAGGAATGTTAGGACATCTCTTGGCATAACCCACTTGAGTCTCAAGGAGATCGAAGAATAGATCCGACAATTTTATCGTAAATCTTACATTGAAGAAACAAATGGTTTGTTTTCTCTAATTTTTCTTTACAAAGAGGGTTTCTACCGCAAATAGCTCGATTCATTAGGTTGCATTGAGTTAGACATGCATTTTTACCTACCAAACAAGTAAAGCATTTAACCTTGCAGGGATTTTAGCTTCTCCGAATCTGTCTGCATGGCAAAGAGGATTTTGTATTTGATGAGTTGAGAAATAATGAGTAGCATGTCTTTACTGAGAAAATACCATCCTTTTTGCCCTTCCAGCAGATGCAATCCTTCCTGGTTGGAAAGTTGGTGCAGAAGTTATAACATTTCTATCCACTTTCTGGTCGTTGCAACTCCTTCTAAAAAGAATATTCCAGCCTTGTGTAGAGCTATAATGTGCAATATATGCTGCATGGTTGGCCGCCAGGCCAGCAGTAAAGATCTGGAAAATGTAGCTTAAGAGGCGGTATGACCCAACCAAGCATTATCCCAAAAACTTATCTCCATCCATCTCCCAGCTGAAACTATGTGCTGCTTGAAAAAACATCCCAATAAGACCTGATGCTCCTTTACTCGTCATATGTCTTTCATTGGAGCGGAGAAGCTCGTCATTTTACTTTCAATTGAGGGAAGGAGCAGCACCAGATTAGTATCCACATTTACCTTGTCAAAGGAGACAGCAAAAGGTTAACTACCATCTGGAGGTCCCACCTGTACGGCTCCGTCTCTACTTGGCCTTCAAAAATTGTCATTTAGCTCTCTTAATCTTTTTATGTAAAAGTGAAAATGTACACGCATATAGGATAGTTAATTTCCTTAGTTCGTTTCAAATGTAGCTAGTGTATGCTAAGATGCATATTGCTGGGGTTGTACTAATTAATTGCACTCTGGGTGCTATGCTATAATAATTTTTTCATCACATTTTCAAAAAATTGTCGCGAAGTTAGAAAATCAGACAAACTTAGCCGAAGGTTCTGCCGCTCTGCTTTTGTTTGCATATTAAGCGGTTTCGATCACTTTCATCAGAGAGGTTGATTATTTTCTTGTTACCAAATTATGGGCTGGAGAAATCTATTCTGGTTAGCTAATGGAAGATGATTGGAGATTCGCAAGAGACATATTTTCATTTTCGTATACCAAACACCTTAACCAGTAACTATAATGTAAAAGGATAGAAAGACCACACCTTCCGCGATGAATGGAAATAGAAAATATTTCAATATAGTGATAAACCAAACAAACTCCTTGCTTCCAATGTCTAATTTTTTAGCTTTCTGATGTTCTATTAGATCAAGTGTGTATTGCTGGTAGTAGAAGTGCTGCCCATGTTTTTGTTTCTCAAGTTCCCCCTTTGTTGGTTTCTTCACTTCCTTTTTTGTTGTAGGTGCAACTTACTATGCAGTGGATTAGCAGAACAGGGAAAAAACCAAGTTGGTCCTACACTGCTGTCCCTGTCCTTGATAAACTTTTAAGGCGAAATACATAGATAGCCTCTTTAACTGTCACCAACGATCAGTTAAACACTTTTAACTTTTCTAGTGGCCAAATAAACACCTCTTTATACCAAATGTGTCTTTTAAACACCTTGTGCTGACATGGCAAATTAGTTGTGTCTCACTAATAATTGAGTGCATGAGGACTTTATTTATGTTTTTTTTCTGCTTAAATTATTTTTTATTTGTGGCCCACACCGTGTTTTCCTTTTTTTTCCAAAATGCTTCCACCTTCTCTCCCAAAGAATTCATCTCCACGAACGAATCTTCCTCACGCAAACACCAGTTGCTCCTACTCTTTCTGCTGCCACTGCCATAAATCCACTGCCTCTCTTCAGTTTTGACACAAAATACGTCAGCACTAATTCGTTGACCACCCATAAAAACTCTCACATTCCCACCTCCATAAACGGATGAACCTCAGGCCACAACTCCACCCGAAAACCCCATCCACACCCTCTGACATGAAAACTGGTTACAAATCCTTAGAATACTTTTGTTTTAAATTTCAGAATTTCATAATCTATTTGTTTAAGAAGTGTTTCCTCTTGTTGATGCTCGTTTCATTGGCCACTGGTTTGTATTTCTAGAAGAAAAGGAGGGGGAGGAGTTTGGGTCTCTAGTGAGGAAGAAGAAGAAAGGGGGGGGGGGTAGGGAGGGGTCGAGAATGTTTCATTCTGCCTAGCGATGAAGAAAAAAAGAGAGGGAGTGGGGGGTGGAAAGAAGAAAAGGTGGTGGGGGTTAGTTTTTATTGTTTTTTGGGTTTTTCAATTATAATATTTATTTTTTAATAGGTGTCAATTTATTTTTCTAGTTTACATGTGTCACTATGCCGTTGGTTTATTTAGTCGTAACTAGTGTGAGTTTTATGCAGGTTATCTTGTGGACTCAGATGTTAACAAGGAACAGTTCTAACTATTAGAAGTGTCTATCTATCACTTGGAAAGTTAAAGTGTTTAACTAATCGATGGTGACAACTTTAAGGGGCTATTATGTATTGTCATTGGGAAAAAAGAAGAATCAATATGAATTAGATAAAGCATCCAAATCTTAGTCAATCTTTTAAAATAAAGTGATGTTTTCAGTCCTTGCATTGACACTCTTAGGGTAGTTAATGATATGCCTTGGTGTAGTGGAGAAGGTTTGCTAAAGAAAAATAAGAAAGAAACTGATCTAGCGAAATACTAGGAAGTCTTGTTTTGCATCAACTGCTGCGTGTTTGGTGTTGGATGAACGATTCACCTTATAAGCTGCAATATTTGGTTCTTTCTCCAGTTACCCAGAGAAAAAGAAATTTAACATTTTTTATAGATCTACTAGGGTTTTTTCTCTAAAATATGACATTAGTTTCTAATTTTGATCAATGCAGGATGGACGTGTGTCACAACTGGAGCATGTTTTTATTAGAGGCAGTAAAGTCAGGTATACAGATTCCTTTTGCATTTTTATGCTGTTTCCTGGTAAGAGCATATACTGAACTTGAATTTCTACCAGGTTCATGATAATCCCTGATATGCTTAAAAATGCCCCCATGTTCAAGCGCCTAGAAGCTAGAATTAAGGTAATTTGCTGTTGCATTTGTCTTTTGTTCGGTTTATCCTTGTTTTCTTTTAAGTGATTTGCTTATTTTTTATTTCACTTTTGAAGGGCAAAGGTACATCACTTGGTGTTGGACGGGGACGTGCTATTGCAATGCGAGCTAAAGTGAGTGTTGCTTCTATCTTTTCCTTCTACTTGCTTTTTCTGTTTGATGCCAACTACTAAGCAGAACTTTTGCTACATACAATTTCATGTATAATTTGGGCATATGCAGTTACTTTGTTTGACTTTGCAAAATGGTGGAGCCAATACGAAGTTTGTTTCAAAGAAAGGGAAGGAGATTTGGGGAAAAAAGGGGGGATTGATTGATTTACTTCTCCTGTGTTCCTTAGTTTTGCTTCTTACAGGAACTTTAACTTTTTTATCTGTAGCTTTGTCCAATTTAAGAAAGCTGTCAACTGTCACTTTTGCTTCTTCCCACCCTTATTTCACGAAACTATAACGTGTCCCTTGCTGGTTGCTCTAGGTTGTGAGTTGTATATTTTGATCCTTTACCCCAGATTTTTTTTGGGATTCTCTTTTGCGTGGGAGGGGAGTGGAGAGGATGTGATGAAGATTTGCTTTTTAACAAGAAAAAAGAGAGGGTGATGTTATGGAGAATTTGTTGTGTTTTAGCTGGCTCAAGAGTTGTAATTCTTATCGTGAAGAAATGTACCTGATTATAAACATCTCGTTTGCAGGCTCAGGCTGCAGGTCGTGGAGCAGCACCTGGTCGGGGTGTTGTGCCCCCTGTAAGAAGATGATTGCCCCATGTTGGATTTCATTCGATCAGGTCTTGAGTTCTTAAATTCATTGTATTGGCAGTATTAGTGACTTCCGCTCCTGCTCCCTTGTAATCTAAGAAGTAAGAACCATTCGACGTAGAATTTTAACTCTGTGGTCTAGATATGTCTTGCCCTAGAGAGAGCTGGAAAGTTGAGTGATCCTCAGATGGCGGTTATAATATAGATCGGTCCATTTCTCATCGTTCAGTGATCCATGAGTGTTTTGTTGTACCTCTGTTTAGTGCTGGATTATGATCTTTTGTAGTGTTTTAAAAGCAAATAGTCCCTTTTGGATAGATGGTAATATCTTCCAGTTCTTAGCTTAATGGGGTTTGTCAGTATATCCTCTACAATCTCTTGCATTCAAGAATCTCTTCTTAAATCCTTTCATTACTCTGTTGGTATATTTATTTCTGAGATGGACCATGGGAGCTGTACCTTGAGGGAATGTTGATGAGTGCTCTTCTTTGTGAGGTCAAGGAGTGAAGCCTGCAGGCAATTATATTTTAGGACGAAACAGATTGAGGTTGAACCTAGAGGTGCCAAAATGGTTAAAAAAATACATTTATCCACCCATATTATCCATCAAAAAATGGGTTGTATAATGAACCATTTTAAAACAACAACAACAACATACCTAGTAACATCCCACACTGTGGGGTCTGGGGAGGGTAGTGTGTACGCAGATCTTACCCCTACCTTGTGAGGATAGAGAGACTGTTTCCAATAGACCCTCGGCTCAGGAAAGCATAAGCACCATATATATAGACAAGAAGGACAGTATCAAAAAGCCATATAAAAGCAGAATAAAAACAACAAGACAATAAGGTGATCAAATAAAAGAAAACAAGGGTTAGTCATAAAAACCTACTACCAACAGAAAGCGAGACTGCGTGCCAACACTACTATTATGAACACTCTAGACTACCTACTCTACTACCCTAATCCTTGACCTCCATATCTTCCTATCAAGGGTCATGTCCTCGGTCAGCTGAAGCTGCGCCATGCCTTGCCTAATCACCTCACCCCACCTCTTCTTTGGCCTACCTTTACCTCTCCGTAGGCCCTCCAATGTCAACCTCTTATACCTCCTCACTGGTGCGTATGTGCTCCTCCTCCTCACATGACCAAACCATCTGAGCTGCGCTTCCCGGATCTTGTCCTCAATAGGGGTCACACCCACCTTGTCGCGAATAATCTCATTTCTGATCCTATCTAACTTGGTGTGCCCGCACATTCATCTCAACATTGTCATCTCTGCTACCTTCATCTTCTGGACAAGAGCGATCTTGAACCTTCTTGTCACACAAAACATCGGAAGCGAGTCTCCATTTCGCCCATCCCGCTCCAATACGATGTGTGACATCTCCATCAATCTCCCCATCTCCCTGAATAATAGACCCAAGATACTTAAAACTCCCTCTCCTAGGGATGACCTGCGAGTCTAGCCTCACCTCCCTTCCCCTCCTTGAGTCTCGCCACTGAACTTACACTCCAAGTATTCTGTCTTAGTCCTGCTCAACTTGAAACCTTTAGATTTCAGGGTTTGCCTCCATACCTCTAATTGTGCGTTCAAACCATCTCGCGTCCCGTCAATTAGTACAATATCATCTGCAAATAGCATGCACCACGGCACCTCTCCTTGGATGTGGCGCGTTAGTACGTTCATCACCAGAGCAAACAAAAAAGGGCCGAGTGCTGACCCCTGATGCAACCCCATCATAACTGGAAAATGGTCTGAGTTCCACCAACCGTCCTCACTCGGGTCTTTACTCCATCATATGTCCTTAATCAACCTAACGTAGGCAATAATGAACCATTTAAAAACGGGTCTAATATGGATAAAGAACCATATTATCCACTTAGAAAATGGTGAACCAAATGGATAACCAATGGATAGCTAATGTGTTTAACTTTTACATTGTAAAGCCTCAAATTGAAGTTCCTCAAGTTTGGAAGACTAGGAATTCTCTCATAAGTAATCATATTTAAGAAGCCATGGATAATATGGATATCCATATTATCCGTCGGATAAACCCATTTTATCCGTTTCAAATACGGGTCGGATAATTTATCCGTTTTTAAATTACCCGTTTCGACCCGCTCTTATCCGACCCGACCCGACCCGACCCGCCCATTTGCCACCCCAGTTGAACCATTGGAGAATTACTTCTAGAACTCATTTTGCACCATTGGAGAATTACTTCTAGAACTCATTTTGCATCAAGAGTTTCTGCTTCTGATTCGATTGGAAGTTCATTTCGTAAAGTGTTCCTAGTTGAGCAACATACCGTGTCGGCAGGGAAAACTTATACCTTGGTTTACATTATCCTCAAACGTGTACTAGTAAATGTAAATTGTGGTTAGTTAAACAAATTAACAGTAACTTTTAAACCTGTTGTACTAAAAATTGCAGTTCCAATGCTTTTAATTTGGTTAAAAGTGTGAATAACTAATAGTTTAGGGGGTTTGAGTGCGTTTTGCCATAATGAAATATAAAACTAATGATAGATTCCATTTCAAATCTGTACAAGAGAAAAGAGCTACTACTAAACGAAGAGCTTGTTTGGATAAGAATTTTGTTCACTTTTTTTTTTCTAAAAATTTTCACTTTTTTCCGAAATCGGTGTTTGGCAATAGAATTTTTAATTTTTACTTGAAGATGAATTTTGGAATTTTTCCAAAATTTGAAATTTTTTAAAAAGTTTTTCAAAATTTTCACTCAGATCACTCACAAAAATTCAAAAACAACCCAAAGTTTTATTCATGTCCAAACATAACTCTAATTTTCAAATACCATTTTCACTTGAAAAATTCAATTTCTTTGAAATTTTACAATTCTTGTGTCCAAACGCCACGAAATCTACCTGAGAGACTAAAGAAACTAACAAAGTACCTATTTCACTTTACATTATACAATTTAGAGCTAAACTTTTTATGATAATAGATGATGTGAGAGATCATTGACTTACATGTGAACCTTTGGCCCCATGCCAATCAAACTTTGTCTTCAACTATGTCTTTAATTCGTCTGGGAGGAGAAAAAGTAAGATTCAGAATATCGAATTTTTTTAATTATTCTCTTAAATCTAAATCATTGAATTTATGGGAATCTTAGAAATGTACTCACAGAGGTCCTACAAGCATGTGCTCATTAGAAGATTGTCTTCGACACAGTGAAGGCCTCATAGCCATTAATAAATAATCAGATCCAAAGAATACTTTATTACACCATTGAAACTAACTGATTTCTTATCTATTATTAATGATCAAGACGGATTTGTTCTTGGTTGGTAACTAGAGGGTCAAAACTCAAAACTACTGTAAAAGAATAAGAAGTTTTTCAATGAATAGCAAAATAACTGAAAGATGGACTATCTTGTCGTGATTAGAAAACAAAAACAGTTCAATTGTGTAGGTCAAAATATTACGGGAATATATCTTTTGTTAAATACTCCACGATGTATAGCTGCTACTCTCCTTTCTTCCCATTGTTCCCACAGTTTGGACGATCTATATATGTTGGAAATTTGATGTGTGGTTAAGGCTCAAGCCGAGGATCCAGTACACTACTAATATATTGCGTTGCAAATGCACATTTTAAACAAGATGATATCTCTTTAATATAGGGTAAGGGCCATGGACTCGAGGCGGACCTATGGCTTATGTTGAGGGGTCACCGGACCCCGTAAACTTTGGCATAAATCTTGTATATGTATATATGTATATCTTGAAAATGGTTAATTTAAATTACTTGGCACCCTTAACGCTAAAAGACTTTAGGAGGCACTGATTGAACAAAATATTGTGCCCTCGTCGCATTAAATTCCTGGGTCCGCCTCTGCATGGACCTGAGGGAGCTCGGGGAGCTCAGGAGGTGGGGTGGAGGTACGTATTCACACTCTTAAATTTAAATTGAAGGTGATATATATATATATATATATATATATATATATATATACACACACACACAAACTTCTCAATCAGTTAGTTGTAGGATAACATAATGCAAAAAATGTAGATATCACAAATACTTTGAGTGGTAAGATCATGTAACGGGGGCCATATTACAGTATTAGGCTGTTAAGTGAATTAGTATCGTGGGTGAAGTTGCTGGGCATAGAAGCCGATCATGGAGTAAATATAACACTAATACGTACATTATTTTGTTTAAAAGACAGACAATTAAACTAGACAAGTAGCAAAGATAGTAAGAGGCTGGTCAGGCCAGATTGTGTGGTGGAAAAAATGGAGAGGATACATGCAAAATCAGCTAACGTGGTTAGGAAAACATATATATGTACGTATGGGCAGGAAAATAGTCCCTAAATTTGGTGATTCAGTGCCCACTGTGTCCTTTAATATATTTCCTACAAATATACAATTGAATTGAGTTTGCAGTAGTTTCCTTCAAAATAAAAAAGTGACGAATTCCAAAACACAGAGTATGTGAATTAGAAAGATTCTCAAAATTGCTAATTGTTGAATTCATAAATTAAATATATCACACTTAATCTAATAGTCCCTCATTTTCAATATATGTGGAAGTGACACGAAATTTTAAAAAGAAATAAAGTTTTCTGGAAGTGATAATCTTAAAATGAAATGTGCCACTTAAATTGAAACATATATGCTATTCTTTTGGAATCAACTACTCCATTCTAATCATCTGTTAATAAGTAAATAGTGCTACATAAAATAAAATAGACGGAATAATAAATTTTGTGTAGGGACAAGATGAAACGATTAGTTACTCATCGTGTCAGATAAAATAAAACAATTAGGCACCCATCGTGCCTCCGAATCTTGATCCTATTTTTGCTTTTATCCATCATCCTAAATTTCACTTTTTTCTATCTTCCCAAAATTTTAACCAACAGAACCCCTGTCAGGCTATATATAACCATGGACTAATGCATGTCTCTGATGGCTCTGAACTTGAGGGATCATTTGGTTATCGAGAGTAGGATTATAGTTCAGAATACAATTTGGTCTTGTACTTATTTCATATGCAGCCATGCGTATTAACTAATATCACTCCAAATTTATAACAAAATAGTGGTATTAACTAATGTTAGATGGGATGTGGGAGTTGATACTCGGGAGGCTCAACGTCACGGTATTCTGTTCATCCAGGTGCTACGAAAATGTATAATGACTTGAAACACCACTATTGGTGGCGTAGGATGAAGAAAGACATCGTTAGTGATGTTTCACAGTGTTTAAATAGCCAGCAATTTAGCTATGAACATTAGAAACTAGGTAGTTTGACTCAGAAGATGGTTATATCAGAATGGAAGTGGTAGGTATCACTATGGATTTTGATGCTATAGGTTAACCAAGTCCGTGCACATCATACCGGTGTTGACTACTTATACTTCGGAGAGGTTGACCCAGATTTACATCCGGAGGTAGTTCTTTTGCATGGCGTACCTATTTCTATCATTTCAGACCGTAGCATTCAGTTCACATCTCACTTTTGGAGAGCTGTTCAGGGGGAGTTGGGTATACAGGTAGAGCTTAACATAGAATATCACCTGCAAACGATTGTCAGTCCGAGCAGACTATTCAGATTCTTGAGGATATGTTGCGAGCTTGTATGATTGGCTTTGGAGGCCATTTGAATCAGTTCTTACATTTCTTGGAGTTTGCTTACAATAAAAGTTATCAGTCCCTCATTCAGATAGTTCTCTATGAGACTTTGTACGGTAGACAATGTCGTTATCCTATTGGTTGGTTTGAGCACGGTGAGACTAGGTTGTTTGAATTTGGTCTGTAATGCTTTGGAGCAGGTGAAGTTGATTCAAGAACGACTTCAGATAGCTTAGAGCAGGCAGAAGATTTAAAATTCTATTACTACCTGGTATCGCCTGTGTTTTGGTTGCTCTACTTCCTAGTTATTGTTAATGCTTTCATGACTTTTAAATTACTATATTTTCTCTATAAAGTTGTGATTTTCATGCTTGCTTGGAGCCGAGGGTCTACCGGAAACAGCCTTTCTACCCGCATAAGGCAGGGGTAAGGCGACGTACATACAAAATTTTACCTATGTTGTTGTTGTTGTTGAAAATTTTACCCATGAAAGGCGTGATGAGATTTAGAAAGAAGGGAAAGTCGAGTCCAAGATTTATTAGACCATTTGAGTTATTGGTGAGAGTTGATGAGGTTGCTTATAGACTTGCTTTACCTCCGAGCCTATTGGTGGTACATCTAATATTTTTATGTTTTTATGATTCGGGGGTATATTGAAGATAAGTAACTTATTTTAGACTTCAACACAACCGTGACAACCCGATAGGTCGTTTTGAGTAATAGCCTTTATTTGTGCTCCGAGACCTCTCATAGCTTCATTTGATGTTTATTGACTTGCATGCATGGTCCGTGTCGCTTTTTAGAAAGTTTCATATGAAATTTTAAGGAAAAAGTAATTTTGACTTAAAATAAGGCTAGAGTTGACCACGGTCAACGTTTTTGATAGACGACCTCGGATCGGTGTTTTGAAGAATTCGATAGGTCCGTGTAATATTTTTGGAGTTGCACGCACGTTTGGTTGGGGTCCCGAGTGACCCGAGAGCGTTCCAGCGCATTATATGAAAGTTGGCAAAAATTGAGTTTTAAGTTGAAATCTTGAGTTTTGATGATCGATTCTTGTTAGTGGATGTTATTTTGATTATTGGAGGTAGCAAGAGAATTTGTATGATATTATTACACTTGTGTGCATGTTCGATTTGGAGCCCGAGGGGCTTCGATGAGTTTCAGAAGCATGGCGGACTGATTTGGAATAGCTGAGTATCAGCTGTTACTGGTGTCAAGTTGCAGGTCTTACATTTGCAAGAACCTAATAGCAAGTTAGGCTCACAAATGAAAAGTGGGAACTGGGGTCCAGGGTTCGCATTTGCGAACAACTGTTCACTGTTACGATCTGGTATGGGATCACTTTTGCGGTCTTGGTGTCACATCTGCGATATTGTGCTAGGTGGAGCAGCTTCGCATTTGCAAAATTTAGCTCGCATTTATGATTCTTGCATGTCCGTGGCACTAATTGCATTTGCGATCAGTCGCTCGCACTTGCAAACAAGTCTGCAGCTGGGTAAAAGTTGGGAAGGTTGGGACTTAGCTCATTTTACACCATTTTCAACCCTAAATACTCTATAGGCGATTTTTGAAGAGGATTTTCTTTCCAAATTCAGTTGTAAGCAACTTTAACTAGTTTTCAATAAATATTAGTTATTTTTTCATAAATTTATCATCAAATCCATGAATTCCAAGGTAGGTAGAATTTAGAAATTTAGTAAAACTGAGATTTAGACTTCAAATCGAGGTCAGATTTTGAAGCAAATTACATAATAGGTCTCGGGGGTGAAGGGTTAATCAAGATTGGTCCGAATATCGGATTTCGACCAAGAGGGCCTAGGGTTGACTTTTGTTGATTTTTTTATAAAATGATTAAAATTGAACCCTTTTCATTCATGGGTAGTTTCTAAAGCTTGTTTTGAATTGTTTGGACGATAATTGGTTAGATTCAGTTGGTGTGGAGGCTTGTTCGAAAGGAATATCCATGGTTGATTATCGACTTGGTTGCAGAAAGAAGTAAGTGTCGTGGTTAACCTTGACTTGAGAGAATTAGGACTTGATTGGTCTATTCGCTACTTGACTTATGTGTGGGGACGGCGTATTTGTAAGGTGACGAGTGTATATATGTTGTCATGAGTTAAGCGTTTGGGTGGGATATTTAGTTGTTTGTTTTCAATTACTTCATGCCTTCATTTATTTCATGTTGTTACTTTTCTTTACTTGTTAAATTCATGCTTTCATTCGTTACATGCCTTAATTTTCTATATGCCTCCGTGTTTTCATTTATTGACTGCCTTTACTTGCCTTATATTTTAGTATGTTGCTAGATAGTTGTTTTTATCTGTATTATGTCTTTATTTGTTTATTCCCTTATTGCGTTTTATTGTGAGATACGCCGTAGTTGATTGTAGATTTGTATATTTATGTTATATATTTAGGATTGGGTTGCATGCCACAATAGTATTGATGTTGTATTTGGGATCGGGTTGTATGCCGTAACGGATATTGATATGTTGTTTGGGATCGGTTTCACGCTGCAACGATATTGATGTTGTATTTGGGATCGGGTTGCACGCCGCAACGGATATTGATATGTTATTTTGGATTGGGTAGCACGCCGCAATATATATATATATATATATATATATATATATATATATATATATATATATATATATATATATTGGATCGGGTTGCACGCCACAATGGAGAAGATATATTATGATTGTTCTTGATTGTTGATCCCGTATTAGTGTTGTATTGTGAATCTGAGCGTAGATCATATTCAGGGACTCTCTGTTATGTACTTTCTGTTCCGGTTTTCATGTTAATCCTTGTTTCTCCATTGTGCTATTTTTTTACTTATACTCGTACATGTTTATAGTGAGTGCCTTATTATAGCCTCGTCACTACTTCGTCGAGGTTAGGTTTGGCACTTATGGAGTACATGGGACCGGTTGTACTCGTATTACACTTCTGCACTTCTTGTGCAGATTCTGGTATTGGTCCCAGCGGCGTTCAGTAAAGGCTTTCTAACTAGCACAAAACATACACTTAAATATGCTCGCTACTCGAATATAGTATAATATAATATCGTATCCACAGGGATCAGAGTTAAACAGTATTACCATAGTTTGTAGCTAGATTGCTATCCAAGATGATAAACAGTTGAGAATTACGTGATTAAAAACTACAATTAACTAAGAATCTACGGTTATTGACTAATGACAATCGAACAAGAAGCAAGCAAAGAAGGTTATAAATGGGAGAAAATAGGGTTTTGATAGGATAGGTGCAAGATAATTGTTTGGGATCTAACTTTAGATAATTCACTTCTAATGTTCAAGTGATTCTCTCGAATTCACTCAATTATTAGTTCAAACATTTAGTAGAAACTCCTCTCTCGATTAAGTCTCAACCTCACAAGATGAACCAATTTAAGCTCGGTGAAGATATGCAAGAATGCGTAGTGGATTGGTCTTTAAGAAAACCTCTTTCGATTATTCTTCTTACTAGGTTTAATCAATGATTCAACTAGCCTCTTTCAATTACTAAGAAGAATTAATGAACTCAACCAATAATATAATGCAAAGATATCACAAGTTATGCCTCTCTCGATTACATGAACTAGTGAATATAGATGCAATGATTAAATCATCCAAAACACTTCAATACATAAAACTAGAGTTAATATCCACAAACAAATATCAATACACCAAATCCATCAAACCCTAAAGGGAACTACTCCATGGATATGGAGCAATTCATCACAAGTATGTTTAAAGTATAGAAAAATATAAAACGATCCAAACTCGTGTCTTGAGTGAGGATTGAATGATGAAATCCTTGTGCTTTTGCTTCTCCACCTCCTCCTTAGCTTCCTTAGGTCTTAGATGTGTCAAAAGTCCTCAAAATAACGTTTTTACACGTATTTATACTAAGTAGGGTCGGGCCCAAACGAAACAACCTTCTCCTAGCCGAAATAGGATTGTGACTCTGTAAAAAATGCAGAGGCGCGCCGCATGGGGAGACGCGCCACGCAGTGTGCTAGTGGAGTTTATCAGGGAGTGTGTAAATTGAAGGCAGTAGGAAAAATGAACAGCCGAGGCACCCCATGCGCCGCTCCACGCACCGCAACTGTGGAAAATTCTCAAAGTCCGGCTTTTTCTTGACTTTTTGATATCTAGATGTGGTTCTCGACCCCCGAATGCGATCCCGGCTTAATCCCTTGGAATTTTACTCAGACTTCTTCCAAATAGCTCGAATTCGTTCCATAACATCTACATAGCTCGGAATCACTCCTACAAGGCATAAGACATACAATTAGTGCAAAACACTAGCGGTTAAACCTCAAACTCAATTAAAGTGCAGTAAATTAGAGTGCAATAAGAGACTAAAATACGTAATTATAGCCTACCGTCACTTTCCGAACTGTCTGTATCCGGAGACTTGAGGTAGAGCTGCTCGACGTTCGCAGACTCTGAAGTCCCCATCTTATCTTTCATACTGTTTATTTCATTCATACAATTGTATGTTTATTTCAGCCCTTGTTTGTAGTACTTTTAGCAACTCATGTACTCATGACACCAGATGTTGGGTTTAGGCTAGACAATGTGTATGGATTTCATTATGTATTTTAAAGTTCTACAACTTTATCTTCTCATTAATATGCTTTTAAAATTGTTAAAATGAATAATTTTGTAACTAATGTTGGCTTGCCTAGCAAGTGGATATTAGGCGCCATCACGACCTCGTGGTTGGGGTTTCGGGGTGTGACAAGTTAGTATCAGAGGACTAGGTTGCCTAAGTCTCACGAGTCATGAGCAAGCTTAGTAGAATCTTGACGATCGGTTCGGGGAAGTCTGTACTTATCTTCTAGAGGCTATAAGGCTTTAGGAAATTATACTTCTTTCTTTCTCTATCGTGCGACTTTATTCTATCGCTGAAGTTTGAATCATTCTTCTCTTAATCTCTCACAGATGGTGAGGACACGTACAACATCCACAATTAATCAGGAGCCGAAGCCCCAGGCTACAACCATTACCAGGGAAAGAGGCTGGGGCCGAGGTAGAGCCCGAGGGAGAGGCAGAGCTCAGCCTAGAGCACGCGCGACAGCACATGTTACAGAGACTCTGATCGAGCAGGAGGAGGAGATCCCTGTTTCGGCCGAGCCCTTGGACCAAGCTCAGGTTCCAGAGGAGTTCATTGCTATCCCAGTACTTCAGGACACCCTAGTCTACCTGGTTGGCTTATGGAGAGTGTGGCTCATGCTGGTGTATTCTTTAGGACGCCCTAGTTTGCCTAGTTGGCCTTATGGAGAGTGTGGCCCAGGCTGGTGTATTTTCTATGGCACCAACCGTCTCTCAGGCTGGAGGAGGAGCCCAGACTCCTGCTACTCACACTCCAGAGCAAATGGATAACGAGTATCTAACAGTTCCTCCAGTTGGTGTAGTTCAACCTATTATTGCTACTCAGTCCGGGGAAGGACCCGTAATGTCGTCCGAGGGGTTGAAGAGGTTGGACAAGTTCACCAAGTTGTATCCCATTCACTTTGGTGGTACATCTTCTGAGGATCCCCAGGATTTTTTGGACCGTTGCGCAACATAGGTATAGTGGAGTCTAATGGAGTCGACTTCGTAGTGTTTCAGATGCATAGCTTTGCCAAAAGGTGGAGGCAGGAGTATGTTTGGGGCAAACCAGTAAGTTCACCTCCTCTCACTTGGGCTCAATTCTCATAGCTATTCTTGGAGAAGTTCACCCCCTTCACTCAAAGAGAAGACTTCCGCAGTCAGTTTGATCACCTACAACAGGGTAGCATGACTGTTACCAGTATCAGACCAAATTCGTGGATTTATCTCGCCATGCAGTTATTTTGATCGCTACTGAGAAGGAGAGGGTGCAAAGATTTATAGATGACCTTACTTATGGCATCAGGATATTGATATAGAGACTGAGGATGATATTTCTTTCACTCGAGTTGTGCAGATAGCTAGGCGGACTGAGAGGATTCGTGGTCAGGGTAGAGATGCGACATCTGAGAAGTGGCCTCATCATTTTGGTGGTTTCAGTTGTGCCTCATTTGGAGGCAAGGGTTCATTTAGTAGAGGACATCCTATTATGCCAATTTAGTCAGCTCTTCTGGTATCACATGGTGCTTCGGGCAGTCGTGGTTACTATGAGTCTCATCTTGAGTATCTAGCCTACGGTGCACCTTCAGCTCCGATCAGTGCACCATTGATTCAGAGTTATTTAGACTGTCAGGGTTAGTCCCAAATTCAACAACCACGTCAATAAAGAGAGCGCGTTAAGTGTTGAGGTATGGGACATATCGGGAGGTACTGGCCCAGACTTCAGAGCAGTATGCCACAATAGGGTACTCGTGCCATGATTCCGGAATCGGTTGCTCTACCCCCCGCAAAACCAGGTAGAGGTAGGGGTCAAGCAACCTAGAGGTGGTGTCATACTCCAACCTCAGGAGGTGCGACGAACACACGATGCTCGAAGGCCCATGCGAACTAACATCTATACTTAGGCCCCTTCAACATGAAATCTGGGCCAAATGGCCCCCAACGATCATGTGAAGACTTAAAAGGGTAAAAACTAACCGTGGAAGAAATCTTAACATTATATTTATATATACAATTATTTCCAACAAAGTCATCACCAACTTTCACGTACATCCGAACACTAGTCTGCAAGCCTCTAAGAGTGTCAAAATATAACGCATACATACAACTCGGGACAAGGCCCCACCGTACCCAAAATGACTAGAACACACACTTCAGTACCTATTGACTTCTGAACAACTACTCCGGAATAGTTGAGTGCAGCAGCCAACCGCTAAAATAAACACCGAGGGACGTCACCGAGCCTAGCTATACCTGTGGGCATGAACACATTGCCCAAATGAAAAGGGTATCGGTACGAAAGATATACTGAGTATGTAAAGTTGATAATGTATATGTAAACCGAAAACATAACACAAGAGGTATGAGTACACAACTTCAACTTGAATACCGAAGACAAGCCATCGAGGACGTAACATACGAAAACCATGGACCATATGTGCATGCAAGTGTTGTAAAGACAAAGTGAATCCACTCATTGGGGCTATGCATTAAATATACATTATAGTATTATTCAGCCGCTCTTTCGGGCATATCATGTCATATCATACTCAGCCTTGAGGAGGACTCTGTAAAGTCTCATGCTTTCATCACTTTGTACCCGGCCTCAGGGGTCTGGGTTGTGTCCGATCTCAAAGGAATTTGGTGATATCACGTTAACACGTTATTCCATACCCGACCTTGTTGGGCTCGGTGATACCTCATAGCACATTATTCATACCTGGCCTCATCGGGATCGGTAATAATTAACTAACTCATCATTTCATACCTGGTCCATGAAGACTCGGTTATAACGTTTAATACATCGTTCCGTACCCAATCACATCGGGGCTCAGTTAACTAACATAAATACATAGATATGAAAGTATGATGCAAAGTCAATTATAAATGACATCAAAGTTGGAGTCAAAGTGAACAACATTTCACACCCTTATGATATTATCCAAAGACATCTTAAACTGGGCAAGACATGCTGTCGGGGAAGAACATACATGAATATAAGTAACATCTCAAGAAGGATTTGGAACAATTTAGGTTTACACCACAAGGGACAAATAGGAGGATACGTTTATATCAAACCATGCCAAGAAAGAAGATTGTCTTACATACTTCGTTTGAAGAATTAGCTACCCTTTTTGAGTTCTTATACTTTTGTGGTGATTAACTCCGCCTCCAATGAATCTCCAAGGATCAGTATAACAAGATAACATATATCACAATGACGATATCAAGCTTCATCACGCTAAATCCTACTAGATTCTCCTCTAATTTTGCCTTAGACCGCTTAGGAATTCTCAAGGGGATTTGAGAGTATTTTGGGTGAACTAAAGTGGGTGATTTCTTCTAGAATAAAAGAGAAGAGAGATGCACTACTTTCTATACTCAATCTAGGAAATTCCACTACCTCCACATGCAAAATAGGTCGCCTCGCCCTGGTTGCGGCACTTGGTGGGACAACTGGCGTCAGTCTAATGAAGACACATAATCCCTTTGTCCCTGTATGTGTCGCTGGCCGATTGGCTGTGCTAGAAACCAATCGTACCAATCATTTTCTTTATGTTTGAGGAAAAGTGTGGGGCGTAATATCATTTCCCCTTGGGGACATTTGTCCTCGAATGTTGAATTGTAGTCACTCCCTGCAAACTTTCTTAGTCATTTTGAGTTATGCCTGTCATAGTAGTCCCATCATAACCTCACAAAGTATGGAATAAATAGGGGTACCTGGAATTCCTGTCTTTTTCAGCTTCCTAGGTTATTTCTTCTATATTATTATTTCTTCAAAGTACTTTAATGGAAGATACCTCTTTGGTTCATAGCTTACGAACTTGACAATCTAGGATAACTACCGAAATTTCTTCGTAAGATAGGTCCTCGGTGACTTGAATATCTTCAATAGGGGTAATACAGGATTGATCACTCAAGCACTTTCGAAGCATAGACACATAGAATACCGGATGCATTGCTTCTAATTCCGGGGGAAACTGAAGATTATAAGCCACTTGACCGACTTTATGCATAATTCGATATGGTCAAATATACCGGGGGCTGAGTTTACCTTTCTTACCGAACCTCATTACGCCTTTCATAGGCGATACCTTCAAGAATACCCAGTCTCCCACATCGAAATCCAAATCTTGTCATCGGTTTTCCGAGTAAGATTTATGCCTACTTTGAGTCAATAATTGACCTCTAATAATCTTCAACTTTTCTATAGCTTGTTGCACCAACTCAGGACCCAATAGCTTTGTTTCACTAACTTCAAACCAGCCGATAGGAGATCTGCACTTTCGTCCATATAGGGCCTCATGCAGCACTATTCAAATGCTAGCATGGTAGCTGTTCATGTAAGCAAATTCGACGAGTGGTAGATGATCCTCCCAATTTTTGTTGAAGTCCAAAACACCGGCTTATAACATGTCCTCGAGCATTTGAATGGTGCGTTCGGCTTAGTCATTTTGCATGTGGGGTGAAAACCTGTGCTATGGTTGATCCTCGCACCCAACCCTTTTTGAAATGATCTCCAAAAAATTAATTGGGCACCTCTGTCAGATATGATTGAAATCGGAACCCCGTGAAGTTGTACTATTTCCTTAATATATAACTTATCGTAATCTTCAACTGTTAAAGTAGTTTTAACGGGTAAGAAATGAGCTGACTTAGTGAGTCGATCCACAATAACCCATATGAGTCAAGCCTTCGGCAGTAACGGGGTAGCCTGATAACAAAATCCATGTTAATTAACTCCCATTTCCACGTTAGAATTTCCATCATTTGAAGGAATCCTCCTGGTTTTTGGTGTTCAACCTACACTTGTTTGCAATTTGAACACTGAGCAATGTAGTCCACAACGTTTCTCTTCTTATCATTCCAGCAATATAACTATCGAAGATCAGGATACATCTTGGTTGACCCTGGATGAATAGATTACAGAGTTCGATGAATCTCCGCCATGATATGCTGTTGGAGTCCCCCAATATCGGGCACACATAACCATTCATTATATCTAAGGACTCCGTCCTTAGATAGCTTGAACAATTACTTTTTCTGAAGGGGAATGCTTTCACTTATTTTTACTAAGAATGAGTCATCAAATTGTCGTGCCTTAACTCCGGCCACCAAGGTGGGTTCGACAACATTTTGAACTATGGCTCCTCCGTCACTGACATCAAGAAATTGTTCACTCAAATTGGCCAACCGGTGCAGATCCTTAGTCATCTCCAATTGGCCAGTCTCCACATACTTTAAACTACCCATTTAATGCATCCGCTATCAAATTTACCTTAGCGTGATGGTCTAGAATATCAACATCATAATTCTTCAAGCGTTCAAGCCATCTTCGTTGTTTCAAATTCAACTCCTTTTGCTTGAATATATGTTGCAAACTCTTATAATCTGTATATATGTCGACATAAACTCCATACAAATAGTGACGCCACATTTTCAAAGCAAATATAATAGCAGCTAATTCCAAGTCATGAGTCGAGTAGTTCTATTTGTGTTTCCTTAGTTGTCTCATAGCATAAGCAACAAACTTACCCTGTTTCATCAACACACTACCCAATCCCACTCTAGAAGCATCACTATATATAACATAACCCTTGGATCTTCGGGAGAGCTAAAACTGGTGCTGAGGTTAATCTATTGTTTAGTTCTTGGAAACTTCATTCACAATCATTATTCCACTGAAATCTTGTGGCCTTGTGCATCAACTTCGTTAATAGGGTCGCAATGGAAGAGAAATTTTCTACAAATCTCCAGTAGTAACCAGCTAAACCCAAGAAACTGTGCACCTCCGTAGGATATGCGAGCATTAGCCAATTTTTAACGGCCTCGATCTTCTGATTATCGACTTTGATGCTCTCATCTGATACTATATGCCCAAGAAAAGCCACTGAGTTTTGCCAGAATTTGCATTTGGATAACTAAGTGTACAAATTACATTCTCAAAGCGTGCGTAATACCGTTCGCAAATTTTTTGCATGCTCTATTTCTGATCGAGAATACACCAAGATATCATCTATAAATACGATCACAAAGATATTTAGAAATGGTTTGCATACCCGGTTCATCAGATCCATAAAATCTACTGGTGCATTGGTTAGGCTAAAAGACATAACAAGGAACTCATAATGGTCATATCTGGTCCGAAAGGCTATCTTCAGAATATCCTCTTACTTGATTCTAAACCGGTGATACCTTTATCTGAGGATGATCTTCGAAAAGTACTTAGCTCCTTGCAATTGATCAAACAAATCGTCGATCATCGAAAGCGAATACTTATTTTTAATGGTTACCTCATTCACTTGCTGGTAATCGATGCACATCCTTAACGAACCGTCTTTCTTATAAACAAATGACACTGGTCCCCCTACGGAGAAGTGCTTGGTGAGATAAAGCCTTTATCTAAGAGAACTTTCATTTGGGCTTTTAATTCCTTCAACTCAGTAGGAGCCATACTGTACCGGAGAATAGATATCAACTGCATATCGAGAATCACATCAATGGAAAACTCGATCTCCCTCTCGGGAGGAATACCCAGGAGCTCATCTCGAAATACATCGGGAAATTTGTTAACAATCGAAACCAATCAGAGGGTTGGCGGCTTTGCCTCTGTATCCTATACTCTCACCAAATAATAGATTCACCCCTTCGAGATCATCCTTCAAGCCTTAAGGTAAGAAATAAACTTTCCCTTTAGTGCTGCGACATTACCCTTCCATTTAATAACGGGCTCCCCTTAGTTAAAACAAACAAGTTTCTACCGACAATTCACGGTAGCATAAAAAGAAGCCAGGCAATCTATGCCCTTAATAACATCAAATTCTATCATTTCTAATTCATTTAAATCAGCTAAGGTATGATGATTTTTAAATCATCATATTGCAACCTCGATATACTCGCCTAACTATCATGAACTCACCTACAGGTGTAGACACCTCAAACAGTTGATGTAATAATTCGGGCTCTTGATCACATTTATTATCAATAAGCGGAGAAATATACGACAAAGTGGAACCTGGATCTATCAAAGCATACATGTTAATGGAGAACACAGATAATATACCTGTAACAACATCCAGCGATGACTCTAGGTTCGATCGATCTGACAATGCGCAAATGTAATTCTATGGTCTGCCTAAACTAAATGCTCCACCACTACCTCTACCTCTCCCAATTGATGTTTGTGGGACTTGCTCACAAGGGCGTATGGATGAGGAAGAAGCTGCTACAAATCCCGTTGGCTCCATCGTACTGCTCCCACCTCTCACCGGGCAAAAACACATGATATGGCCGGGTTGACCACACGAATAACATAGATCCGACCCTTGGCAACATGGCCCAAAATGATTCTTACCACATCGGTCACAATACAACATCAAGGACCTCATTTTACAAGAATCCCCATGTACTGTGAGCACTGCTCCTGGGAGGCCTAGCCCTAACCGAAATGAGTCGTCCGATTACGATGTTGGTCTTGGGGTTGTGACGGTACATTAGCCACTGTATAAGACGAACACTGAGAAAATGGAGACCTAAACCCACCTTGCAGTCCTCCCGTGTCACCTGTGTACCGGGCTCTCTTATATTGGCCCCGGTCATGCTCTCGAACGGCTCGCTGCTGCCACTTTCGATCTTCCAAGTTCTGCGCATGGGCTTGAATATGAGCAATATCCATAGTTGGATTCACGGAAGAAGTAGTACATTCATTAATCAAATGTGGTCCCAAACCTCCCACAAATCGATGTACTCTATCACTCATGTCAGCCACAACTTAGGGAGCATACCTAGCCAAGGAGTTAAATTGTATGCAATACTCCCGAATTTTGATATTACCTTTCTCAAACCCTAGAAATCTATCTTGCCCGGCTCGACGAATCTCAACATGCAAATATTGCTGCATAAATGCCTCAGAAAACTCCTTTCATCCGGTTGGTGGTGCAAGAATCATTCCCCAGTTTCATACCGTACTACCGCAACATCTCGCAATCTATAAGAAGCAATCTCGACATACTCAGTATCTGTGGCATGCATAACTCGTAAGGATCACTCCATCCGATCTAGAAAGTTTGGGGATCTGCACTCGGATCTGCTCCTATGGATACCGGGGGGTCCAGATTAATGAAATCCCGAACTCTCGCACTAACCGTTCTATTTGAAGTGCTAGGGGCCTAATGCTGGGCCTAGAGGCTACTAACCGAGTCAAAAACTATACAACACTTTTAATATCTAAATCCAGTTCAGGAGCTACCATGGGAGGAATATGAGATACATTGGTTTCCCTATGTTGTTCCGAGGGTAGTGGTGCTATCCCCGAAACTTGAGCATCAACCTCATTGTGAATTTC
Organism: Nicotiana attenuata; assembly: GCF_001879085.1. Taxonomy (NCBI): domain Eukaryota; kingdom Viridiplantae; phylum Streptophyta; class Magnoliopsida; order Solanales; family Solanaceae; genus Nicotiana; species Nicotiana attenuata. The sequence goes on from NC_031994.1 coordinate 2,224,805, forward strand.
TCATTGATCCATGTGGGCAGGTGGCACCCGACTATTACCCTCCTCTGTATCATCACCTAATCTTTGAACCACTGCGTACCGTTTCTTAATGGGAATTGCTATCAATATAAACAATATATGGATTAGAAGTGAATACTTACCGCTCAGATCTATCGCACAATCTAGATCATAAAGAAAGGTATCCATCCTTTAGCCTCTTCTTTATAAGTATGGTGCACGACATACCCATAAAAAAGACTCTACTAGATACGGCTTGTAGACTCCCTAGGACAAACCTGCTCTGATGCCAAGTTTGTCACACCCCAACCTCGGGAGGTGCAATCGTCACACGATGCACGAAGGCCCATGCAAACTGACGTCTACACTTCAACATGAAATCTGGGCCAATAAGGCCTCTAACGATGATGTCAAGACTTAAAAGGGTAAAAAATGACCGTGGAAGAAATCTTAACATTATATTTATATATATAATCGTTGCCAACAATGCCATAACCAACTTTCACGTACATCCGAACACTGGTCTGCAAGCCTCTAAGAGTGTTAAAATATAATGCATGCATACAACTCGGTCGGGACAGGGCTCCACCATACCCTAAATGACTGGAACACACACTTTATTACCTGTCGACTTTTGAACAGCTACTCCGAAATAGTGGAGTGCGACAACCAACTACTGAAATGAGCACCCTACTAGGGAGGGACAACACCAGGACTATCTGTACATGTGGGCATGAATACATCGCCCAAAAGAAAAGGGCGTCAGTACGAAATATGTAAAGTTGATAATGCACATATACACCGAAAACATAACATAAGAGGTATGAGTACACAACTTCAATATGAATACCGAAGATAAGCCACCGGGGGCATACCCTGCGAAAATTATGGATCGTATGTGCATGCAAGTGTTGTAAATACAAAGTGAAGCCACTCATTAGGGATATGGATTAAATATACGTTATAGTATCATTTAACTGCTCTTTTGGGCATATAATGTCATATCATACCCGTCATCGAGGAGGAGTCCATAAAGTCTCATGCTTTCATCACTTCGTACCCGACCTCAGGGGTCTCGGTTGTGCTTGATCTCAAGTGAATTCGGTGATATCATGCTAACACGTTATTCCATACCCCGCCTCTGTAACGACCCGGTCTGTCGTTCTGAGAGTTATAGCCCCGTTTCCCCCATTGCTGTTTCTTTATGTGTTGTTCAGCTACGTTGAGTTGTATTGAGTTGGTAGGTTTGGGTTCGGAGTAGTTTTGGAGTGAAATGATCACTTAGTCTCTTAGTTAGAAAGCTAAGTTCGAAAAGTCAATCGGAAGTTGACTTATGAGTAAACGAATTGGATTTGGATTTTTATGATTCGATTAGATTCGTTGGGTGATTTTAGACTTAGGAGTGTGTCCGAAATATAATTTGGAGGTCCGTGGTAGAATTAGGCTTGAATTGGCAAACGTTGGAAGTTTAGAAGTTCTTAGGCTTGAATTCGAGGTTGATTTGGTGTTTTGGTGTTGTTTTGGGTGTTCCGGAGGTCCGAATAAGTTCGAGTAGTGATATATGTCTTGTTGGAATTATTGGTTGAGTTTCCTAGAGCCTCGGGTGAGTTTCAGATAGGTTTGGGTTGTGTTGCGCTCATTTTTCTTATGTTTCGACGCCGTTTCTTCAAGCATAAATGATATCATATTATTCTTCCATTTTTGACTAGTTTTGAGACGTGGGACAGGGGCCGGGTTTTGGTCGGTTTCAGATTTTTGGCCTATTTTTATAGTTTTTATTGTGGAATTCGATTCTCTAGCCATGTTGATAATATTATTCTGATTATGGTTAGATTCGGAGCTTTTGGAGACCGAGTCGAGGGACGAGGGCATCCTGGAGTAGGATTTTACGCTGTTAAGGTAAGTAACAGTTTTAACTCTGGCCTTGAGGGTATAAACCCGGAGAATTTGATATCATGTGATTGTTTGGAGGTGATACCCACGCTAGGTGATGAGCGTGTGGGTGTATACCTCGAGGGATTAAGACTTGGTCCGTCCCGTGAGGCTGTGAGGCCTAATAACCATTATTTGTGTTTATGTATTTACTTGTTGGTGAACTTGTCTGCCTTCACGTTAGAGATCATGTTTAGGCTTCATTCATGCTCACGTTGTTTGTAATCAGTCATAGAAATTATTGTACATGTACCTCAGTCTCTATTATTTTGCTGATATGTTGTGATACTTGATGTGGGTTGTGTCCCCTTATTGGTGGTGCATTGTGAGGCTGGAGAGGTACATGACTGAGTGAGGCCGATGAACTGGTTGTGAGGATATTAATACCATAGCGCGTCGGCTGTCCGCGCATGTGAGCTGACCGTGCGGGTCCAGGTATTGATACCATAGCGCATGAGTTGTCCGCGTAGCACGTGAGCTGACCGTGCGGATCCAGGTATTGATATTATGGCACGTGAGCTATCCGTGCTTAGCACTTGGGCTTTGGGAGCCCCTCCGGAGTCTGTACACACCCCTAGTGAGCGCAGAGTGTTGAGTGTTTTGAGTGTGTTGAGTGCTGAGTGTGAGTGATGAGTGATGGAGTGACACTGCTGTGAGGTTGTATTTATTTGTATTGTTTGTGCATTTATCTGTTAAATTTCTTTGTGGCATTTACTGAGTTCTGGAATTTACCTGTTTATTTTTGTTTATTTTTAAATTGTGAAAATAAATAATTGGTCTGTTTTACTTAGCTCGTCACTACTGCTCAATTTAGTAATTTCTGTACTACTGAGTCGGTTGTACTCATACTACACCCTGCTCTTTATGAGAAGATCCAGGTGAGTTAGAGCACGGCGATCGTTGAGTTCAGGCCGGCTATAATTGGAGACTGCAAGGTAGCTGCTAGCCTCCAGAGGACCTTGTTACTCCTTTTGTTATTTCTTCTTTGGATTGTATTGACAATTAGATAGTTATATTTCTTAGTTCATAGTTTTAGACGCTCATGACTTAGTGACACCCCGATGTTTGGGGCTCGTTTTCCGTATTTCTCTATATTATATTTAGAGTTGATTTAATTTATGAAAAATTTAAATGTTGAAATGTTTTATTAATTTCTTATAATCGGTTTAGTAGTAATATTTTAGGAAGTAGGATTTCCTTGTAAAACGATAGGCGCCATCACGACCATGGTTAGATTTTGGGTCGTGACAGCCTCATTTGGCTCAGTGATACCACATATAACATTATTCATACCCGGCCTCATCGGGCGCGGTAACGTTTAATTGACTCATTATTTCATACTCGATCCCATTAGAGACTTGGCTATAACATTTACTATGTCGTTCTATAATCTGGTCCCATCGAGGCTCGTTTAACATAAAAAAAATACTTAGATATGATAGAATAATGAAAATTCAATTATAGAGGACATCAAAGTTGGAGTCAGAATGAATGACGTTTCACAGCCTTATGATATTATCCGAAGACATCTTAAACTGGGAAAGACATCCAACCGGGGAAGAACATACATGAATATAAACAACATCTCAAGAAGGATTTGGACCAATTTAGGTTTACACCACAAGGGACAAATAGAAGGATAAGCTTAAATCAAACCATGCCAAGAAAGAAGATCGCCTTACATACCTTGTTTTAAGAATTATCTACCCTTTTTGAGTTCTTATACTTTTGTGGTGATTAACTCTGCCTCTAATGAATCTCCAAGGATTAGTTTGACAAGATAACATATATCACAGTGATGATCTCTAGCTTCATCACGCTAAATCCTACTAGGTTCGCCTCTAATATAGCCTTAGACCGCTTAGGAATTTTCAAGGGGATTTGAGAGTATTTTGGGTGAACCGAAGTGGGTGATTTCTTCCAGAATGAAAGAGAAGAGAGATGCATTACTTTTTATACCCAATCTAGGAAATTTCGGTGCTTCCACATGTAAAATGGGTCGCCCCGCCCCGATTGCAGCACCCGGTGGGACAACTGGCATCAGTCTAGTAAAGACCCATAATCCTTTTGTCCCTGTATGTGTTTCCGGTCGATGGCCATGCTAGAAACAAAAAATTACCAATCTTTTTCTTTATTTTGTAGGAAAAGTGTAGGGCATAACAGGTGGTCAGGCCATTAGAGGTGGAGGTCAGCTAGGGAGAGGCCGTCCGAGAGGTGGAGGTCAAATTGGTGGGGCTCAGCCCCGCTTCTATGCATTTCCAGCTGAACCTGAGGTGGAGTTGTCTGATGTGGTCATCACATGTATTATTGCGATTTTCCATAGAGATGCATCAATTTTATTTGATCCGGGTCCCACTTATTCGTATATGTCATCCTATTTTCTTCATATTTGGATATGTCTCGTGATTCTTTGAGTTCTCATGTTTATCTGTCTACGCCCGTTTGAGATTCTATTATGGTGGACCGGTTTTACTGTTCCCGTTATGTAACTATTGGGAGATATGAGACTAGGGTTGACCTTCTGCTACTTGATAAGGTGGATATTGATGTGATTTTGGGCATGGATTGGTTGTCGCTGTAACATGCTATCCTGGATTATTGTACCAAGACTTTGATGTTAGATATGCCGGGGTTGCCTCAATTAGAGTGGAAAGAGACTCCTGGTCACTCCACTAGCAGGGTCATTTCATATGTGAAGGCTCGAGAAGGGGTGTTTGGCGTATTTGGCTTATATCCATGATTCTAGTGTGGAGGTTCCTTCCATGGATTCAGTTCCAGTTGTATGTGAGTTCCCAGAGGTGTTTCCTATAGATTTGCCGGGCATACAACCCAACAAAGATATCGACTTTTGTATTGACTTGGTTCCGGGTACTCAACCCATTTCTATTCTACAATACAGCATGGCCCCAATTGAGTTGAATGAGCAGTTGCAAGATTTGCTTGACAAGCGATTCATTAGACCTAGTGTCTTGCCTTAGGGTGCGACGGTACTATTTGTGAAAAAGAAGGACGGGTCGATAAGGATGTGCATAGATTATCGGTAGTTGAAAAAGGTCACTATCAAGAACAAATATCTATTTTCGAGAATTAGTGACTTGTTTGACCAGCTTCTGGGTGCAAAGGTGTTTTCTAAGATTGATTTGAGATCTAACTATCATCAGGTGAAAATTGGGGCATCGAATGTCCCTAAGATAGCTTTTCAGACTCAGTATGGTACTGCGAGTTCTTGGTGATGCCATTTGGCTTGACTAATGCCCCAACAACCTTTATGGATTTGATGAACCAGGTGTTCAAGCCTTATCTAGATTCCTTCGTGATTGTTTTCATTGATGATATTTTGGTTTACTCTCGCAGTCGAGAGGAGCATGAGCAACATTTGCGGATTGTACTTCAAACTTTGAAGGATCATCAATTATATGTGTTGGCCTAGTAACAGGTGAAGTTTTGAAGAATGACAAATGAACTCAGTCATGGACCTGGTCCATCATGTGAAGCACAGTGATGATCAACCTATAAATGTGAGATGCACGTGAATGAGATAAGTCTCATTGATCAAGCAGCAATATCTCCTGATCTGATCGAAAAGGTTGCATATTGGATAAGGAGAGAAAGTCTCCTTATGTGAAGAGAACACAATCCGGATAAAAGATAGTGTTGGAGTTTGTGTTGTTCAAGGACTCAACTTCGATGGAAGATCAGCAATTGAGTTTCAATCAAACTCTAATTACTAGCTCATTAAATAACAGTGATTGTCCTCTTTTNTTGATGCTGAGAAGTTTGGGAGAAATTCTAGATATACCCNTCTGAAGGGTTTGATGACTACACTAGGCAAAGGTGGCCATGCCTGGATTTCCTACCTACTGCCCTTGAGATCACCAAGAGGTTCTATGATTCAGAGGATGTGAATGAAGCCAGGGCTGTGCAGAAAAGTGAGATGAGGCCTGAGCACAAGGTTGTGTTTGAGTTTGTCAACAAGTGCCTACTGCCCAGACAAGAGAGAAGACATACTGCAAACTACATGGACCTGGTTCTTATGGAGTGCCTTGAGAGAGGAAAGCAAATCAACTGGCCTGCCCTCATGGTCAAATTGCTAGACAGGGTCATCAATGGCTCCAAGGCTCATGCTACTCCATATGGCTTCATACTGACCACAATTCTAGATAGGCTGAATATGCCTTTGAAGAAATGGGAGATGGCATCAAGCAAAGAACATTTTGGTATTAAGACTCTTCTGGCTTGTGACTATCCAGTCAATGCCATCCCAGTTGAACCTGTTTCATCTCTTAAGACACCCATCAACAGCAAGGTTAGGACTTTGGTTCAGGAATGAGGAACTAAGGATGCTGAGATTGATAGGCTCAAGGCTCGTGTGGCTGAATAGGAAACTGAGAGGGATAGCCTTAGAACTGAGCTAGCAAAAGAAAAGGAGAAGAGTGATGGAATCCTTCAGAATGTGCTGAACCTTCTCCAGACTCAACCCTCTAGTTCCTCCAAGCCTTAGGTCTCCTAGCACTTGTCTTCTGAACCTGTCTAGTAATCCAGTGACCCCTAGTGACCCGGATTAGGGATTTTTCTATTTTTTTGCTCATGTTTTGAAAGTTTTTCTTTCTTTTTGTGGACTGTTAGTGACAACATATCATGATCAATGACAACAACTGTTTTCTTTTGTTCTATGATGATTCTGATCTTAATAATTTAAATATGTTTGTTGATTATTGATAATTGCACCATGTTTTCACTTGCAGTTGCCCTAGTGGCCATGAGTATTTATTAAAATCTGGGATTCACATTGTGTATGCAACTTTTCGATTGTGCCAAAAGGGGGAAGAGATATTGTGCTTCACATTATTTTGAATAAGTGATATTTATAACCTAATTAACCTGGTCCTTGTGAGAAGTAAATTTTCTAAGTCTAGTGTTGATGGTTAAGATGAGTTCTTACAGGTCTCTTGATCAGTAAAAAGCACAGAGTTTGTCATCATCAAAAAGGGGGAATTTGTTGGCCCGGTAACAGGTGAAGTTTTGAAGAATGACAAATGAACTCAGTCATGGACCTGGTCCATCATGTGAAGCACAATGATTATCAACCTACACATGTGAGATGCACGTGAAGGAGATAAGTCTCATTGATCAAGCATCAATATCTCCTGATCTGATCGAAAAGGTTGCATATTGGATAAGGAGAGAAAGTCTCCTTATGTAAAGAGAACACAATCCGAATAAAAGATAGTGTTGGAGTTTGTGTTGTTCAAGGACTCAACTTCGATGGAAGATCAGCAATTGAGTTTCGATCAAACTCTAATTACCAACTCATTAAATAACAGTGATTGTTCTCTTTTATAGGATTGCACATACGCAGAAGTTAAACTAAATTGAGAGCAAAACAGCAAGGCAATTTTGCAAGCAATTTATGTGAGATTTGAGTGTGCACTCCTGAAGCTACTTGAACGAGATAGAATAACCAATTCCATTGTGTCTTTCTTTATTTCTAGTTCAATTGTAGTTGGTGATTTAAACTTGTACCTTTTAGCTTTCAGCTTTCATAAAAGCAATTGTATTAGGTACTTAGAGTGTTCAAGTTATATGCTAACTTGAAGTTGTGGCAACAGTTGAGGCTGTGTGCTACAACGGGATTAGAGTTAATCCTTAGGTTTACAAAGAGTTTTGTAAATGCTGTTTTGGATCAGTGATTTTAGTGGAAGTTTGGGAAAATCCTACTGAGTAGTAGGTCGTGGTTTTTTTCACCTTTTGAGCCAGGTGTTTTCCACGTAAAAATCTGAGTGTTCTTTATTTTATGTACTTATTATTCTGCAAACAGTAGAGTTAGTACACCTAGAAGAACCAGGTTCTTCTAGAACAAAAATTGGGTACCACACAAATCACCCTCCTCTTGTATGGTATTGACGTTTAGAACATCAATATGCCAAGTTATCAAAGTGCGAGTTCTGGTTAGAATCGATTGCCTTTTTGGGGCATGTTGTATCTTCCGAGGACATTAAGGTAGATCCTAAAATTGTTGAGGCAGTTCAGAACTGGAGTATACCTACTTCAGATATAGAGATTCAGAGCTTCTTAGGTTTAGCGAGTTATTATCTCCGATTTGTGGAGGGGTTCTCATCTATCTCATCCCCATTGACCATGTTGACATAGAAGGGTTCTTTTCTCAGATGGTCCAGCGAGTGTGAGGTGAGCATTCAAAATCTCAAGACTGCATTAACTATAACTCCAATGTTGGTGTTGCCTACAGGTTCGGGATCTTACACTATGTATTGTGATGCATTACGTATTGGGATTGGAGCACTATTGATGTAGGATGGCTGGGTGGTTGCCTACACATCTCATCAATTTAAGGATCATGAGAAAAGTTATCCCGTGCATGATTTTGGAGTTGGCAGTCATTGTTCACGCGCTGAAGATTTGGAGGCACTATCTATACTGCGTTCTAGTGAGGTCTATGCTGACCATCAGAGTCTCCACCACCTTTTCAAACAGAAGGACCTCAACTTGCAACAATAGAGATGGTTAGAGTTGCTGAAAGACTATGATATCACCAAATTATATCATTCGGGGAAGACCAATGTAGTGGCCGATGCTTTGAGTAGGAAGGCTGATAGCAAGGGCAGTTTAGCATATTTAGCGGCAGTAGGGAGGCCACTAGCCATGGATGTTCAGGGTTTGGCTAGTTGGTTAGTGAGATTGGATGTTTCGAAGCCTAGTTGGGTTCTTTCTTGTGTTGTGGCACAATCATCGTTATTAGAGTGTATCAAGGCTCACCTGTTTGATGATCCTCACTTGTTGGTGTTGAAGGACTCGGTGCAACGGGGTGGTGCCAAGGAGGTTGTGATCGGAGATGATAGTGTTATGTGGCTTCAAGGATGGATTTGCGTTTCGAATGCTGATCGGTTGAGAGATTTTATCCTTGGGGAGGCTTAAAGTTCGCACTATTCTATTCACCCAGGTGTCACGAAGATGTACCGTGACTTGAGCCAGCACTATTAGTGGTGGGGAATGAAGAAAGATATCGTCACTCGTATCTTTAAGTGTTTGAATTGTCAGCAGGTGAACTATGAGCATCAGAAACTGCGCGAGTCGACTCAGATATTGGAGATACCGGAGTGGAAGTGGGAGCGCATCACTATGGATTTTGTGGTAGGCTTCCACAGACCTTGAAGAAGTATGACACAGTTTGGGTTATTGTGGACCCATTGACTAATCTCTCGCACTTCATTCCAGTAAAGACTTCCTATTCTTCAGAGCGGTGAACTCAGATTTACACCCGGGATATTATCCGCCTGCACGGTGCGCCTATTCCCATCATTTCTGAGCAGGGCACATAGTTTAGATCACATTTTTGGAGAGACATGCAGTGTGAGTTGGGCACGCGGCTCAAGATGAGTACCGTATTTCATCCTCAAATGGATGGACAATCCAGGCTTACTATTCAGATATTGGAGGACATGTTGCGGGCATGCTCTATGGATTTTGAGGGTCAGTTGGACTTTGACTTCTAGCGGAGTTATTTTACAATAACAGCTATCAATCGAGCATCCATATAGCTCCATAAGAGGTCTTATATGGGAGTCGATGTCGTTCGTTGATTGGTTGGTTTGATCCCGGTGAGGCTAGATTGTTGGGAACAGATTTGGTCCGTGATGCTTTGGATAAGGTTAAGGTGATTCAGGAGCGACTTCGTACATCTCAGTCCTGGAAAAATAGTTATGCGGAATGGACGATTTGAGATATGGCTTACATGGCGGGTGAGAAGGTTTTTATCCGAGTGTCACCTATGAAGGGCGTGATGCGATTTGGGAAGAAGGGATTGTTGAGCCCGAGGTTTATTGGCCCGTTTGAGATCTTGGAGAGAGTTGGAGAGGTTGCTTATAGGCTCGCATTGCCTCCTAGCCTAGTAGTGGTACATCCGGTATTTCATGTTTTCATGCTTTGGAAGTACCATAGGATAGGTCACACGTTTTAGATTTTAGCATATTACAAATTGATGAGAACTTGACCTCTGAGGAGAGCTAGTGGCTATTATAGACCGGTAGGTCTGCAAGTTGAGGTCAAAAAGTTTTCCTTCTGTGAGAGTACAATGGAGAGGTCAACCGATTGAGGAGGCTACATGGGAGTCCGATTCCAATAAGCAGAGTAGATAACCCCACCTTTTTACCAGTCCAGTTACTTTTCTATGTCCGTTCGAGGACGAACGTTTCTTTTAGAGGTAGAGAATGTAACGACCCGATAGGTCGTTTTGAGTGCTAGCCTTTATTTTTGTGTTTCGATACCTCTCATAGGTTTGTTTGATGTTTATTGTCTTGCCTGCATGGTCCGTATCTCTTTTCGAAATGTTTTCATGTGAAATTTTAAAGAAAAAGTGATTTTTGACTTAAAATAAGGCTACAGTTGACTACAGCCAACATTTTTGGTGAACGACATCGGATCGGAATTTTGACTATTCTGGTAGGTTTGTATGGTAATTTTGGACTTTTACGAACGTTTGGTTTGGTCCTAGTAACCCAAAGTCGTTTCAACGCATTACGTGAAAGTTAACAAAAATTGCGTTTTAAGTTGAAATTTTGAGTTTTGATGATCGATTCTTGTTAGTTGACGTTATTTTGATGATTGGAGGTAGCGAGCAAGTTTCTATGATGTTAATGCACTTGTGTACATGTTCGGTTTGGAGCCTGAGAAACTCAAGTGAGTTCCGGATGCATTGCAGACTAATTTGGAATAACTGGGTATCACCTATTAATGATGTCAAGTTGCAGGTCTCGCATTTACGAGAAAGTGATTGCAATTGCGAGCCTCACATTTTCGATGTTAGGATCGCAAATTCAAAGTAGGAACTGGGGGCTGGGGTTCGCATTTGCGAACAACTGTTCGCTTTTGCGATCTGGTCTGGGATCGCCTTTGCGGATCTGGTGTTGCATTTGCAATACTGTGCTAGGTGGAGCAGCTTCACATTTGCGAAGTTTGGCTCGCATTTGCGAGGGAGTTTCCTTCGCAAATGCAAATGTTATGTTGCATTTGCGCCTCTTGCATGTGTGTGGCACTGATTGCATTTGTAATCAGTCGCTCGCAGTTGCAAACAAGAGTTCGCTATTGCGACGTCTGCAACTGGGTTAAAGATGGGAAGGTTGGGACTTACCTCATTTTACACCATTTTTTTTATCTTTAAACACTCTAGAGGTGATTTTTGAAGATGATATTCTTCCCAAATTCATTGGTAAGCAACTTTAACTAATTTTTATTCAATTTCGATTATTTTTCCATGAATTTTATCATGAGATCCATGAATTCCACGGTAGAAATTAGGGATTTTGGGTAGAATGTAGAGATTTTTTTAAAGTGAGATTTAGACCTCAAATTGAGGTCGGATTTCAAAATAAATAAAATAAACTGGCTTGGGAGTGAATGGGTAATCGAGATTTGGTCCAAATGTCGGATTTCAACCAAACCGGCCCGTAGTTGACTTTTTCAAAATGATCAAAATTGAACCTTTTTCATTTGTGGGTAGTTTCTAAATCTTGTTTTGAATTGTTCGAACGATAATTGGCTAGATTCAGTTGGTTTGAAGGCTATTTAGAAAGAAAAGTCGTGGTTGTGAGAAAAGGTAAGTGTCGTGGTTAACCTTGACTTGAGGGAATTAGTGACCTGATTGGTCTATTTGCTACTTGACTTATGTGTGGTGATGGCGTATATGCAAGGTGATGAGTGTATATACGTTGTCATGGATTAAGCATTTGGGGTGGGATATTTAGTAGTTTGTCTTCAATTACTTCATGCCTTCCTTTATTCTATGTTACTACGTGTCATATGCTTTAATTGTTACTTGACTTTATTTGTTAAATTCATTCTTTCGTTCATTACATGCCTTAATTTGCTATATGTTTCCATGTATCCGTATCTTCATTTATTGTCTGCCTTTACATGCCTTATGTTTTTGTATGTTGCTAGATAGTCGTTTTTATCCGTCTTATGTTTTTATTTGTTTAATTCCCATATTGTGTTTCATTGTGAGATACGCCGTAATTGATTGTAGATTTGTACATTCATGTTATATATTTTAGATCGGGTTGCTCGCCATAACGATATTGATGTTGTATTTGGGATCGGGTTGCACGCCACAACAGATATTGATATGTTGTTTTGAATCGGAGTTGCACTCCACAACGATATTGATGTTGCATTTGGGATCGAGTTGCACGTTGCAATAGTGTGTATATATATATATATACATATATATATATATATGTGTGTGTGTGTGTGTGTGTGTGTGTGTGTGTGCGCGCGCGCGTGTGTGTGCGTGTGTGTGTGTGTGAATCGGGTTGTGCGGTGCAACAGAGAAAATATATTATGAATGTTCTTGACTGTTGGTCCCGTATTCGTGTTGTGTTGTGAATTTAAGCGTAAATGATATTTTGGGACTCTCTATTATGTACCTTCTGTACTGGTTTTCATGTTAATCCTTGTTTCTCTATTATGCTATTGTTTTTACTTATACTTGTACATATTTATAATGAGTGACTTGTTATAGCCTCGTCACTACTTCATCGAGGCTAGGCTCAGCACTTACAGAGTACATGGGGTCGGTTGTACTCGTAATACACTACTGCACTTCTTGTGCAGATTCTGGTGTCCCAGCGACATTCAGTAGAGGCTTGCTTGGATTGTATATATCTGGGGACTTGAGGTAGAGCTGCTCGACGTTCGTAGACCCTAAGTCTGCATCTTATTCAGACAGTTGTATTTTCATTCCAGACATTATTTGTAGTACTTTTGGCGGCTTATGTACTCGTGACACCAGATGCTAGGTTTAGACTAGACATCGTGTATGGATTTCATTATGTGTTTTAAAGTTCTACAACTCTATCTTCCCATCTGGTTTTAAAATTGTTAAAATAAATAATTGTGTGACTAATGTTGGCTTGCCCAGAAAGAAGATGTTAGGCACCATCACGACCTCGTGGTTGGGGTTTCGGGTCGTGACAACAATAAGAATAACCGATAACTATTTTGGACATGCATGTTCGGAAATTGAGGTCAAAGAATATTGCTTTGATGAAGGTGCTTTGGAAAGGACAACAGAGTGAGAAAGCTACATGGTAGACTAAGCCAGATATGCCGAGCAGATATCCGCACATTTTCAGCAATTCAAGTACATTTCTAAACCCGTTCTAGGATGGATATTTGTTTAAGAAGAGGAGTATGTAATGACCCAATCAGTTATTTTGAGTTCTAGAAATTCATTTCCTTATTTGAGACTTTCCGTAGGTTGGTTTAATTATTTATACTTGTGGGACATGTGGTTTTGGTTTTTGAGAGGTTCAGGAGTGATTTGAAACACTTAGTTCTTAAGTTGAGGCTTAGGGTTGGAGGAGTTGATCAAAATCAACATTATGGGTAAAAGACCATGTATCTGTGTTTGAAGGTTCCAATAGGTTTGTATCATGATTTTGGACTTGTATATATGTTTAGTTAGGGTCTGCGGTGGCCAGGATTATTCAGCATTTCTAGTCGAAAGTTGAAAATTTAAACTTAAGAAAGTATGAGATATTTGGTTTAATGCTTTATTCTTGATTTTGATGTTGTTTTTGATGTTTTGAGCCTTTGGATAAGTTTTAATAGGGTATAAGAACTTGTTAGGATAATTGGACGGGATCCCGGGGGGCTCAAGTAAATTTTGAGGTGATTTCAGAGTATTTTAGATGTCTCGCACTTGTGTATAAGGCATTAACGGCCCGAGAGTTTGTGCTTCATGATTGCGTGGAGGTTTCGCAATTGCGCAGGGATAGAAGGCAACGCATTTCAATCGTGTAAGGTCAATTGCGATCGCGTAGGAGGAGATTGGGTAATAGAGGTTTTGTGCTGCGCGATCGCATGATGGGGTTTGCGATCGCGTAGCTTGGAAAGATAGTGCATTGTTGTCGCGTGAGAGAGTTCGCGATCGCATAGAGGGCTAAACCAGTGGCCTTCACGGTCGCGTGGGGCATGTCGCGATCGCGATTAAGGATTTCAGCCCAGGGGTATTTAATGTCCAGGTTTCGGGATTTAACTTAGTTTTCCCATTTTTGAGTTTTGAAGAACGAGAAGAGGAGATTTTGAAGAGGGATTTCGCTCCAATCTTGAACATAAATAATTCTTACTTGATTTTAATTATGTATCTTGATTTCTCATGAATTTCTACACCTATAATATAAAACTTAAGAGAATGTATTTTGAGATTTTGAATATCGATGTGGACTCATTTATGCCTTCTAAAGGAAGGGGTAAGGTCTGCGTACACTCTACCCTTCCCCAGACCCCACTTGTAATACGACACTGAGTATTTGTCGTTGATATGGACTCATTTATAAAATAGTTACTTATTTAGATTCATGGGGTTATGGGTCAACAAAATTTGACTTTGGACTCGAATTTTGACCATGTGGGCGTATGTTGAATTTTTGTTGACTTTTGAGATTTGATTAAAGATTGAAGCTTTATTATTTGGAATTAGTTTCTATGATTTTATTTGAACCAATTAAGTATTGTTTGGTTAGATTTGGGTTATTAGAAGGAGAATTTTAGAGGAAAAACTGTACTTAAGGGTTGAAGCGATTTCGGGAGAGGTAAATATTTTGTCTAACCTTGTTAAGAGGAAATTTTATACAAATTGGGCTCATGTTTTACATGCTACATGATTTGAAGGTGACATATATTGAGGTGACAAGCGTATATACGTACACTAAGGCTATACCATATTTGAGATAATTTTAGGCTTCTTTATGCCTTGTTTGGTTGTTTGTCTTTTTGACTTATGCTATATTTGATTGTATAACTACGTGAGCCTATTTATCCATGCTAGAAATTATGTTTTAATTCATGACATCTTATTTGGGCATGATAGGCTATACTTGAGATTTGTTGATATACTTGTCTTAGTTGTAGTCATACTTTATATCTTTAGAACACATCTGCATCTTTATTTATTATGTCCTTGTGTCCTTAGAGATGAAGAGTTGGTACAGACTGATATGATTATGGCTCATTTAGACATTTGAACAGATTGATATTATTATGGCATGATTATTTATACCATGCAGTTATTGTGATATTAATATATTATGGCACGATGAATTTTCATGAGGCGCTTCGATATGGATCCGTCCCTCCGAATTTAGGTGATTACCCATGTTATATTTGTTACAACCCACAACTCAATATGTCGTGATGGTGCCTATCATGGTACTAGGCAAGCCGACATCCACAAATAACTATGCATTTTTATATTGAAAACAAGATAAAACAAGTTCAACAATAATAACTCTCATAAATAGTCGATAAGAAATACTGCGACTCAAATACAACATTCCCAAAATCTGGGTGTCACTGAGTACATGAGCATCTAAATGACAACACAGTCTAACTATTAAAACATCTGTCTAGAAAGATAGAACAATGCTAATCAACTGAAAAGAAGGAGAGTCAAGGTCTGCAGACGTCAAGGCAGCTATCTCAATAGTCTCCAAATGGATGAAGCTCAAAATCTAGCAACCGCCATTCCCAGAAGTACCCAGATCTACACACGAAGTGCAGAGTGTAGTATGAGTACAACTGACTCAATATACTCAATAAGTAACAAGACTAACCTTGGGTTGAAAGCAGTGACGAGCTCAGAAAGGTACAATCCAATTCCAGATAATAACAACACAGATATGACAGGAAATGACAATAATAACTCAGAGAAAGCTTCATAAGTAGTCTGTAGACAATTTAGGAATGTAGACATGCTTTCAAGTATTTAACAGTTTGAGATCAACACGGATAAAATATGCCAAGTGACTAATTTGAGGTATGCCACATCTCTATATCTACATGTCAAGTATGCTTGTCAACTATAATGCAACAAGTGATAAATTCATATACATACTCTCAGAGTATTCAACCTCACAACATGCTCAGTCACTCAGAACTCCAAATCACTCAGCACTCTCAATCTCTCAGCACTCCCAATCGCTCGGCACTCGCACTCGGCACTCGCACTCGCACTCGGCACTCGCACTCAGTAGGTACCTGCGCTCACTGCTGATATGTAAGACTCCGGAGGGGCTGATCCTGCCTAAGCGCTAATATAAACCAATCATGGCATGAATCAATAAAGCCTGCTGCGGCGTGCAACCCGATCCTATAAATATCACTCACAATCAGGGCCTCAGCCTCACTCAGTCATCAATTTCTCTAGTCTCTCAAGCTCACAAATCTCATGAAATCAGCCCAAAAAATGATAATATGATGTGACAATAAATGGCAACAAAGACTGAGATATGATATGCAAATGATAGATGTGACTGAGTACATAATTGCAAATTAAGAAAATAATTCAACAAAAAAACGACCTCTATGGGTCCCAACAGTACCAGTGTATAGCCTAAGCATGATTTTTAACATGAATCACTGTTCAATTCCTATAACACATTTAGAATACATGAAAAATAACAAGATTAGATGACTATGCAGTTCCACGGAATAAACCGAGTCACAATTACTATGATGCACGCCCACATGCCCGTCACCTACCATGTGCGTCACCTTAACACCAACCACATAGCACATATTTCAGGGATTTATACCCTCAGAGCCAAGCTTAGAAGTGTTACTTACCTCAAACCGCGCAAATCCCTACACCAACAAGCCCTTGCCTCGCGAATCGGCCTCCGAACGACTCGAATCTAGACACAAACAACTTAATACAATCAATAGAAGCTATATGAATCAATTCCATGTGATAAAGCTAGGTTCTTTAACAAAAGTAAAAAAGTTAACCCCGGGCCCACATCTTGAAATTTGAAAAAATTAACAAAATCCAAACACCCATTCAACAACAAGTCCAACCTTACCAAAATTACTTAATTCCGATCTCAACTCGACCTCAAAATCCTCAAATTAAAGTCTATGAAGTTTCTATAATTTTTCCCAATTTTTCCAACACAAAACACATTCTAAATGGTAAAAACGATGATAGATTCATTTATATTAACCATATCCGAGTTAGAATCACTTACCCCAATCAATTCCTTGAAAATCCTCCAAGAATCGCCTCAATCCGAGCTCCCAAAGTCCCAATGTAAAATAATACTCTAACCTCGTTTTTGAAATTTTATAATCTGCCCAGATGTTCCCTTAGAGATCGCGAAGAACGAAAAATATGCTGCCCTCAAAGTACTCTTCGCAAACTCAAACAAATCATCGCGAAGGCGATGCACCAAATCATAAACCTACGCGATCGCGGACTCCTTCACACAATCGCAAAGAACAATTGCGTGGACTCTCAGGCCTCCCCCTTTTTTTTCGTGGATGCACCCCAACACCTGCGTTCGCAATTCATAAATAGTCAAAGCTCCGTGATCGCAGACCATTTCTCGCGATTGCATAGTACAATTTTCCCAGTCGCCCAAACAACTCTTCGTGATTGCGTACTTCCACTCGCGATCGCATATAAGGAAACCGGAAGCACATGCATCAGCAACTTCAACAAATCTTCTAATTCCAATTTCAATCCGTTAACCATCCGAAATCCACCCGAGGCCCCCAGGACCTCAACCAAACATACCAAAAAGTCCTAAAACATTATACGAATTTGCTCTAAGCCTCAAATCACATCAAAAAACACTAAAACAACGAATTGCACATCGATTCTCCCTCTCTTAAACAAAGGTTCAGCCTCGAACTGGTCTAGACTCATACCTGGAGTCTCAAATAGGTGTGGATATCTGCTATGCATCTCCCGCTCGATCTACCAAGTAGCCTCCTTGACTGGATGACCCCTCTACAACACCTTCACTTAAGCTATGTTCTTTGACCTCAACTTTCGAACATGCCGATCCAAAATGGCCACCGGCTCCACATCATAAGTCAAATCCCCATCTAGTTGAACCTTGTTGAAGTCCAAAACATGAGACAGATCGCTAAAATACTTCTGGAGCATGGAAACATGAAACACTAGATGAACACTCGATAGATTAGGCGACAACGCAAGCTTGTAAGCCAGCTCTCCAATCCTCTCAAGCACGTCAAAAGGGCCAATATACCGAGGGTTCAACTTTCCCTTCTTCCCGAACCTCATAACACCCTTCATGGGCGAAACTCTGAGCAATACCTTCTCCCCCACCATGTAGACAACATCACGAATCTTCCAGTCGGCGTAAGTCTTCTTTCTAGACTGCACCATGTGAAGCCGATCCTGAATCAACTTAACCTTTTCCAAAGCATCCTAAACCAAGTCAGTACCGAATAGCCTAGCCTCATTCGGCCCAAACCAACACATTGGAGACCGACACCGTCTCCCATACAAGGACTCATACGGAGCCATCTGAATACTCGATTGGTAGCTGTTGGTGTAGGCAAACTCTGCAAGCGGCAAAAACTGATCCCAAGAACCCCCGAAATCTATGACACAAGCGCGTAGCATATCCTCCAAATAACCGAATGGTGCGGTCGGACTATCCGTTCGTCTGAGGGTGGAATGCTGTACTCAACTCAACCTGTGTGCCAAGCCCTTGCTGTAGTACTCTCCAAAGCTACGATGTGAACTGCGTGCCTCGATCTAAAATAATGGACACCGGCACATCGTGAAGGCGAACAATCCTGCGGAGATAGATCTCAGCCAACCGCTCCGAAGAATAGGTAGTCCCAACTGGAATAAATACGCGGACTTGGTCAATCGGTCCACAATCACCCAAATAGAATCAAACTTCTTTAAAGTCTATGGCAGCCCAACTACGACATCCATGATGATACACTCCTATTTCCACTTAGGAATCTCAAGCCTTTGAAGTAAACCAGCCTTTGATGCTCGTACTTAACCTACTGACAATTTAGGCACCAAGCTACAAACCCCATGATATCTTTCTTCATCCTCCTCCACAAATAGTGTTGCCTCAGTCCTGATACATCTTCGCGGCACCCGGACGATGGAATATCGAATGTGGGCCTCCTCAAGAATCAACTCATGTAACCCATCCACATTGGGCACACAAATCCGACCCTGCATCGATAACACCCTATCATCCTCAATGGAAACCTCTTTGGCATCACCATACTGAATCGTGTCCTTAAGGACAAGCAAATGGGGGTTGTCATACTGACGCTCTCTGATGTGATCATATAAAGAAGACCGAGAAACCACACAAGCTAGAACCCAGCTAGGCTCCAAAATATCTAACCTCACGAACTGATTGGCTTAAGCCTGAAAATCTGATGTAAGCGGTCTCTCACCAACAGGAATAAATACAAGGCTACCCATACTCAAGGCATCGGCCACCACATTGGCCTTCCCGGAATGATACAAAATGGTAATATCATATTCCTTTAGCAGCTCCAACCATCTACGCTGTTGTCACGCCCCAACCTCGGGAGGCACGACCGGCGCTCGATCGAGTAAACCCAACCGAGCAAGCCTTATCACACACTTCCTACCCCACTCTTCATGAATAAGATAACCATGTTCCCTTTTTATTTAGGCAAGGAAAGGTAGTATATTCAACAGTGATAGTTCGTTCCATATTACAAGCTTAACCATAGTTAAAGTTAATTTCCGGAATTCCCATAAAGTTACAATTTATAGATAGCAGGAGTTTATAATTACAACATAGTTCATGAGACCCACAACACCCATACATGACCCACACATATGTCTACGGAGCCTCTAAGGATACCAAAAGACGAGTACGACAATGCCGACAACAAGGCCCCGGCTATACCTCAAAATGGAAATCCACAACAACAAAAGATATACAATACAACCCCTTGAAGGAGGAAGGGGCTCACCAAGACTTTGAGAAGAAGGTAATCCGCTATGCGCGATCGGCACTATCCATAATGGAGCCACCTACATTCATTTAAAAATGTAGCGCCCCCGGCAAAAGGGACGTTAGTACCATGGAATAGTACTAGTATGCATAACTAAACACCATTTTACTAGAAAGAACTATCAGCAAGAACAAAGAACTCACAAGAGTAAATCAAAGGTTCTAACTGGACACCACACCATCACATATATAAACCATATAATCTTCCATAAAAATTCCATAATTCAATTTGGGGCGTTTCTCTCATATACTCATCACTATTCTCAACACCACCGCTATCTTAGCGGAGTCCGATCACGACCCGATCGGCTAGGTTGCCTCTTTTGAGACATATACCTCAGTCATCATTTCATTTCCCTTTTCCCGAAATTCAATATTTTGCACATCACCACCATGTGTGCGGCATGGTGTCCGATCACGGCCCGATCGGCTAGGACGCCTTCCTAGGCGTTGTTCCTTTCTCATTATTCATCTCATTTGAATCTTTATTTCACATAGATCACATCAATTCTTTGGCGTTTAGGGACACAGTTATCACATCATTCCCCTTTAAATGTTCATCTCGCAATTTTATGGCCATAGGCACATATAGAAGCAATTCAAGTTGCAAACATAAGTAGGTTTTCACATAGTTAGCACGACAAATCTCCGTTTTTAATCTTGTCTTATAGCCCAGGCATGTCAACACATGATTTGTATTCTTCACACATATTTAATTATCAAGGATAGTTTGTTACACACGTTGAGGCACATTCTTCGTGTTGATATATATATAATTGCAAACCAATTCATGTGAAATAACAATCGGTACATCAACAAGTTCTAGTCTTACCACATTTGCGTAAACGCCAACGGAGCTCAATTTCTAATAAAAGGGGGTTTTAGCCATACATACCTCAATATAGCTTTCCTTAATCCTTACAAAATTCCGAAACTCTTAGCACTTCGATCTATTGTGTAAGAATTACAAATTGAACCGAGAATTAGAGACGAGATTGAAATTCTAGCTTGGTTCGAGCATATCATCAAACACTAAAGGTGCATTGTGATCTTAGGCCCTTTTTGTGAGGAATTTCTATCATTTTATACCCCCAATTGCCTTCTTTTTAGCTTACTACCTTCCAATATCCTATGGTGTGATATGCATGCAAGAATTTCATTCTTATATTCATAAATTACTTCACTACTGATCCCTTATAGCTAAGTATAGAAATAAGAGCTGAGGTGATGAAGTCTTACCTCTTGGGAATGAAGATTTAGGTGTCTTCACTTGATTTTCTTCAATGTTTTAGCAAGGTTTCATGGAGTAATTTGATGTGAGACACTTTCCCTCTCTAAGACCCTCTCTCTCTCTCTAAAAGCATCAGATAATATGCTCAAAATGAGCTATAACACCGAATATATCGATAGGGGGTTGGGTTTAAAAATTAGAAAATTGGAGCCCCGAGTCAGGTCTGCGGTCGCATTTGCGATCGCAAAGTGGAAATGCGGTCCGCAGAATGGACCGCAAAAGTGCTCCCAAAATTTGAACATTCTGCCTGGGTTTGCAGCAGAAATGCGGTCCGCATACCCGTTCTGCGGTCGCATAATGCACCGCAAAACTGCCCTTTACAAAATCCCAAGATAATTATGCGACGACTATGCGGTCCGCATATCAGTTATGCGATCGCATAATAGACCGCATTTTTGACCTCAAATTTGACTAACACACTGACTCACTTTGCGGCAGAAATGCGGTCCGCATACTTGATTTGCGACCGCATTCTAGACCGTATAATAGCACTTTTCTGGAAAACTTTGATTCTTGATTTTTAAATGCATAGATCAGTACAAAGGGTCCGAATCGCGGCGAGCAAGCTCGCCACGAAGAATTTTACACATTCCTAACACATATTCATAACTTGGTACTACGAGCTTTTAAGTTTTGAGTACAAGTTTTCACGAGGCCTTACAGCTGTTTCAAATTTATATCATTTTGGTTGAACAAGTGTTGAAGACTCCGATGATCCGTAAATACCTCACAAGACACACCGTAGAGATAATGCCTCCAAATCTTTAATGCATGAACCATGGCTGCCAACTCCAAATCCTAAACGGGGTATTTCTTCTCATGAGGCTTCAATTGGCGTTAAGCATAAGTAATCACTCTACCCTTCTGCATCAAGACACACCCAATACCAATATGAGAAGCATCACAATACACTCTATAAGAACCCGATGCTGAAGGTAAAACCAGAACTTGAGCTGTGGTCAAGGCAGTCTTGAGCTTCTTAAAGCTCTCCTCACATTCATCCGACCACCTGATGAAGCACCCTTCTGGGTCAACCTGGTCAAAGGCGCTGCAATGGGCGAGAAACCCTCCATGAAGCGACGATAATATCTGGGCAAGCCGAGAAAACTCCGAATAGTAGCTGAAGATGGTCAAGACCATTTATGAACCATCTCAATCTTCTTTGGATCTGCCTTAATCCCCTCACTGGACACCACGTACCCCAAGAATGCCACCGAACCGAGCCAAAACTAATACTTGGAACACTTGGCATAAGGCTTCTCCTCCCTCAAACTTTGTAGTACAATCCTCAAATGGTGTGCATGCTCCTCCTGGCTATGTGAGTACACCAGGACAAACAAATCAAGATATGGCTAGAATACACTGTTCATCAGATGCATGAATGATGCTGGGGCGTTGGTTAGCCAAAAAGACATCACAAGGAACTCATAGTGACCATAGCGAGTCCTGAATGCCGTCTCCAGACTATCTAAGTCCCAAATCTTCAATTGGTGATACTAGACCTCAAATCAATCTTAGAGAACACCCTAGCTCCCTGAAGCTGGTCAAATAAGTCATTAATGCGCAACAAAGGATACTTGTTCTTAATTGTAACTTTGTTCAACTGCCTTAGTCAATGCATATCTGCATAGTACCATCTTTCTTCTTTACATACAGAACCAGTGCACCCCAAGGCGACACACTAGGCCTAATGAACCCTTTATCAAGAAGCTCCTGAAGCTGCCCTTTCAATTCCTTCAACTCTGCTGGTGCTATACGGTACAGAGGAATAGAAATGGGTTGAGTGCCCGGCACCAAGTCATTACCAAAATCAATATTCCTGTGAGGTGGCATGCCCAACAGGTCTGCAAGAAACACATTCGAAAAGTCTCGCACTACCAGAACATAATCAATAGTAGGAGTATCAGTGTCACGACAGGCACCCGGTACCTTACTCAACCGAGTACCAACGTAACATATCTTTCTTATCATACTATCATTGGTAAATGGGCCAAAAGGGCCATTATGAGATAATCAAAATAAAACATAAGGGAATACTAGATATAGGACGACCCAACATGATATAGAAACTTATACATGTGACATACGGCCTATAAGGTCGACATGATCATTTGTAAACACAAAACATAGGACGACAAGGCCATACAAGTATCCATATACCTGACATCTGTCTACAAGCCTCTAAAAGTACATAAACATCATAAAGGTCGGGATATGGCCTCGCCATACCAGTCAATACATGTCCAAATCATACTGACCAAATAGGCAACTCCGGTGCAAGTGGAGTGCACTAACACCTTTTGCTGAGCTGATAGCCTACTAAGAGGGATGTCAACCTGTCTTTCAGGACATGCGGGCATGAAATGCAACATCCCCAGGCAAAAGGGACGTCAGTACAAATAAAGTACCGAGTATGTAAGGAATGAAAAGTAGTATATAAAAGACATGAAAGAAATATAGAGTAAAGTACTCAACCTGTAAGTCTGAATAGCTATATGAATCATAAAACGTTTATAATGTCATGCATGTGCATGTAAATGTCATATCATGCATATGTATATGCGTACATAACATCATCAAGCCTCTGAGGACATCCCATCATATCATCTCGGCCTCTGTGGGCAAAATCATCAACGTATACCAACTAATTTGGTGGTGGTGTGTATATGATGCCATAACCTTTCCCCATACCCCATATACATATACTACACGCGTATATAATGCCATCTGGTCATGGGTCAATATACATGTATAAATGAATGCAATGCATAATGAAGTAAGTCAATAAGATATCTCGAAATGTCATAAAACCCATGAACAAACGATATGATACTAGGACATATGGGAAATCAAGAACATAGCAACCCTAGTACTTCTAAGAATAGAATCATTTATGAAACTTGCGTGCTTGCTCATTTCGTTGTATCATATGGATCACGCCAAAGGAAAGAAGGGATATCCTTAACATACCTCAAGTCGTCAATGAAAATCAACAACAAGCTTATGAAAACTAGCGCACCAACCCTATAACAAAGAAATACATATACAACTTAGATGGCGCTAGTATATCACGTATCTGAAACGATAACTCGATTCTAAAATTAAACGGGCAGCATTTCCCCTGTTTTAATACATCCCAAAGACCACTAAGGTTCATCAATAGCCCAACAACAACAACTATAACCAACAATAGCAACAACTACAATATAATCTAATATGAGATTCTCCGCTTATCTTAACAATCATATTGAGCGGCAAGCTTGTTTTTACTCATAACAAGGTATAAATTGAATCCAACTCTTATTCCATAAATTAGTTTACAACCTTCAGAACATCATACTTATATGTACTATATTATTTCTAGTTCAAAACATCCACAAAATGCCTTCCAAAACAGCCCCATACGTCTAGCACCTTAATTTTTATCGTCAATCACTCGTTTTTCATCTTTTCTTCTTCAATCAACTTAATTAACACCTAGAGAAGCTTAACAACATCAGCCAAAAAATTATTAAATTATTTTTCCAGCCACCATAAACCATATATTTAGCCACAAAATAGTCCAATGAAAAAGACAACCATATCCCATGTTTCTTCAAGTGCTATCTTATGGTTTTTCACTCAAACAACACAACCAACACAAGATTAACCTTAGGCACAATCAAGAAGATATTATACATAACTTGGACAGCAGCTAGAACTCGAAACCCTATCTCAACTTAGGTCACAATAGCCCTCAATCACACCACAACATCATAGAAGCATTCTTTTATAGTCTTTAACACCTTTGATGATTATTGAGTTGATTTCCCTTGAGTTTGGTTCTTGGGATCTTGGGATATGTTAGGGAGGGTTTTGAGAGTTTGAGAGTGTTTTGGTGTAAGTAATCTCTGTATTTTTGATGAGATATAAGGGGATAAGACCACTTATAAGCCCACCGCCTCAATTCTCCAAGCAGGCGGGTAAGCTGCCTGCTTGGCAGCTTGAGCAATGCAACTTCGGACACTTGTATCTCTCTACTCCGATATCGTATTGACAAACGGTTTTCAGCGTGAAATACTAGACACACGGGGATTTAATGAAATATAAATATCTCCCTGTAACTCTCAATAGATTGGGAGATAATGCGTCGCAACCTGGCCTATAAACCTACCAGTTTCTCCGAAGTGCGGCGATATGACTTGGCGACCCTACTTTAAAAATCCATATTTCTCTACCCCAATATCGTATGAATAAATGGTTTGGACCATTGGAAAGGTTCCAAGTCCTTCATTTTTGTATATAATATATCCCCAAAAGACCCCATATAACACATGAAATATATTGCTCAAAACGCTTCATTACAAGGCAAATCCTTAGTCGGGTTTTCCGCAAATTAAATCCGATTTTTCCCAAACTTTATCTTTCATATTCAAACATCATATATATTCATATCATGACTTTAAACTCATTTAAATCATGATTAAAAAGTCTCATAATTATCTTAACTTACTTAAGACTTCGGTAAATCTTTCTTATCCTTGTAGAAGGATTTCGTCCTTTTTGAGTTTACAGTAGATAATCCTATAATGACAGTGACGTCTGAAGTACGGGGTGTAACAACATTAAATCAATTTATATACTTTCAAAGAGGATCTCATTTCCGAGCTTACATAAATTGACTTACGACGTACTTTCACGTACAAAAACATGGGGTGTAACAATCAGCACCCACATCCCTCACAAAAGCCAAATATGATAAACACCCCTTCCCAACCATCCGTTGGGCCTTCAAATATGAAATCACCATGCTGGGAATATAGTCTAGAGATCCTCTCCACTCGATCCTAGGTAACCCCGACATTGCCAACGTCATCGTCTTAGCGTGACAATCCAGAATAGCATGACATGGGGACAACCAATCCATACCCAGAATCACACCGAATTCAACCACACTAAGCAATAAGAGATCAACTCTAGTCTCCAATCCCCCAATAATCACCACACAGGACCGATACACACGGTCCACAATAATAGAATCGCCCACCGACGTAGATACAGGAACAGGTGAAACTAAGGACTCACAGGGCATATCCAGATAATGAGCAAAATATGATGATACATACGAATAAGTGGAACCAGGGTCAAATAATATAGAAGCACCCCTGTGGCATACCGAGACAATACTTGTGATCAGTGCGTCTGAAGCAACGACCTTTGTCCTAGCAGGGAAAGCATAGCATTGAGACTGGCCGCCACCTGATCCGCCTCCCTCTCAAGGGAGACCTCTAGCTGCCTGAGCCCCACCCTGAGCTGGCTGGGCGGGCGGTGAAGTAACTGGTGCGGAAGTCATAACCTGAACCCTCTACTGAACTGGACCTCCAAAACGACGGGAACACTGCCTCCACACATGTCAAAATTCCCCGCACTCGAAGCAACTCCACGATGGTGGTGGGGATTGAATCGGACCCCGTGAACTAGAATAACTACTAGAAGAACCTGGCTTAAATGAACCCTGAACAGATGGAGCACGAGATAAACTCTGAGCTGCGAGGGTGCTAAGAGATGATTTACCCGGACGAGCACTGTATGAACCATGGCTAGCTGATGCATCACAATGAACCAGACGAATCATCTGAGCGGGCCTATAAGAACGACCCCTGCTGTGGTGGAACTACCCTCCAACACCGCTGAAACCACCTGCACCACGAGGCCTCTTAGCCTGCCTTTCCTCACGCTCCTAACTACGAACCTACTCTAGCCGCCTAGCAATATCAACCACCTCGTCGAACCTAGCACCTGATGCAATCTCCCGAGTCATGAAAAAGCGCAGTCCATAGGTGAGGCCATCAATGAACCTCCTAATCCTCTCCCTCTCTGTGGGAACCAACTAGATCGCGTGACGAGCCAACTTCGAAAATCTCATAACTGGGTCACGGACATACCCTCCTGGCGTAACTGCTCAAACTGCCTACACAACTCCTCCCTGCGGGTCTGTGGCACAAACTTCTCCACGAAGAGAACGGAGAACTCGTGCCACGTAAGTGGTGCAGCACCGGCTGGCCTGCTCAACTCATAGGCCTCCCACCATCTGAAGGCTTCCCCCAACAGCTAAAAAAGTAGTAAACAAGACTTCACTAGGCTCCAGAATACCCGTCGTGTGAAGAATCCGCTGGCACCTGTCCAAGAAGTCCTGAGCATCCTCTGACTCAGCCCCACTGAATGATGGAGGCCTGAGCCTCCCAAACCTCTCCAACCTCTTCTGCTCCTCGTCACTCATAGGGGGACCCACCTGGGCCTGAGCAACTGCAACCAGCTGGGCTGGTAGTACCCCCGGTGTCTGAAGTACCTGAACCACCTGCTCTAAGTACAAGCGGTGGGAGTATGAGCACCTCCTACGGCCTAAGAAGTGGCTAGCGCGGCCAGAACTGAAAACGCCTAAGCAAGGCTAGTGCATACAGTCAATATCTGGGCCATAGCCTCCTGAAGGCCTGGAATCATAATGGGGAGAGCTAGTGCCTGAGCTGGTCCCACCGGCTCAATCACATCTGGAATCTGCTCCTAGGCTGGAGCAACTGGTGGGTCTACAGGTGCCGCTCTAGCTATTGTACGAGCTGCACCTCGACCTATGCAACAACCTCGGCCTCTAGTGGCCCTAACTGGTGGTAATGGTGGCCGTCCGCCCGATCCGGTAGCACGTGTCCTCATCATCTGTGAGTGAATAGAATAACAGAAGTTTAGTTTTGGGAATCAATAAATCCACACGACAATAATACAAGAAAGTGAAGTTTTCCTAAGGGTTCGGTAGCCTCTCGAAGATAAGTACAGACATCTCCGTACCAACCTGCAAGACTCTACAAAACCTGCTCATGACTCGTGAGAGCTATGTAACCTAGGCTCTAATACCAACTTGTCACGACCTAAAACTCAACATGTCGTGATGGTTCCTATCATGGTACTAGGTAAGACGACATCCATAAATAACTACGCATTTTTAAATTGAAAAGCAGATGAAACAGGTTTAACAGTAATAATCATAAATAGTCAATAAGAAATACTGTGACTCAAATACAACATTTCCAAAATTTGGGTGTCACTGAGTACATGAGTATCTAAATAACAATACAGTCTAACTACTAAAACATCTGTCTAGAAAGATAGAATAGTGTTAATCAACTACAAAGAAGGAGAGTCGAGGTCTGCGGCTGACAAGGCAGCTACCTCAATAGTTTCCAAACAGATGAAGCTCCAAATCTAGCAACTTCCGTTCCCAGATGTACCTGAATCTGCACACGAAGTGCAGAGTGTAGTATGAGTACAACCGACCCAATATACTCAATAAGTAACAAGACTAACCATAGCCTGAAAGCAGTGACGAGCTCTGAAAGGTACAATCCAAATCCAGATAATAACAATGCATATATGACAAGAAATGACAATAATAACTCAGAGAAAGCCTCATAAGCAGTTTGTCGATAGTTCAGGAATATAGACATGCTTTCAAGTATTTAACAGTTTGAGCTCAAACACGGATAAAATATGCCAAGTGACTAATAGAGGTATGCCACATCTCGATACCTACATGTCAAGTATGTGTGTCAACTGTAATGCAGCAAGTGATAAAGTCATATACATACTCTTAGAGTATTCAACCTCACAACACACCACTCAGAACTCCCAATCACTCAGCACTCCAAATCACTCAGCACTCCCAATCGCTTGGCACTCACACTCAGTAGGTACCTACACTCACTGCTGGTATGTTAGACTCTAGAGGGGCAGGTCCTGCCCGAGCGCTAATATAAGCCAATCATGGCAGGAATCAATAAAGCATGTTACGGCGTGCAGCCCGATCCCGTAAATATCATTCACAATCAGGCCCTCGGCGTCACTCAATCATCAATCTCTCCAGTCTCTCGGGCTCACAAATCCTATGAAAATTAGCCCAAACAATGATAATATGATGTAACAATAAATGGCAACTGAGACTAAGATATGATATGCAAATGATAGATGTGACTGAGTATATAATTGCAAATTAAGCAAATAATTCAACAACAAAACAATCTCCGTAGGTCCCAACAGTACCGACTTATAGCCTAAACATGATTTCTAATATGAATCACAACTCAATTCCTCTAACACATTGAGAATACATGAATAATAATAAGATTAGATGACTATGCAGTTTCATGAACTCAACCGAGTCACATTACTACGGTTAACGCCCACACGCCCTTCACCTAACATGTGCGTCACCTCAACACCAATCACATAACACGTATTTCAGGGATTCATACCCTTAGAACCAAGTTTAGAAGTGTTACTTACCTTAAACTGCGCAAATTCCTGCTCCAACAAGCCCTTGCCTCGCGAATCGGCCTCCGAACGACTCGAATCTAGCCACAAACAACTTAATATAATCAACACAAGCTATAGGAATTAATTCCATATGATAAAGCTAGGTTCTTTGACAAAAGTTAAAAAGTCAACCTAAAAAGTCAACCCCGAGCCCCGATCTCGGAATCTGACAAAATTAACAAAATCCGAACACCCACTCAACAACGAGTCCAACTATACCAAAAATACTCAATTCCGATCTCAGCTCGACCTCCAAATCCTCAAATTAAAGTCTATGAAGTTTCTACAATTTTTTCTAATTTTACAACCCAACACTAATTAAATGGAAAAAAAAATGATAGATTCATGTATATTAATCAGATCCGAGTTAGAATCACTTACTCCAGCCAATTCCTTAAAAATCCCTCCAAGAACCGTCTCAATCCGAGCTCCCAAAGTCCTAATGTCAAATAATACTCTAACCCTCATTTTTGAAATTTTATAATCTGCCCAGATGCTCCTCTTCGCGATCACGAAAAGTTCCTCGCGCTTGCGAAGAATAAAAATTATGCTGCCCTCAAAGTAGTCTTCGTGGAAGCGATCAAATCTTCGCGAACGCGATCGCGAAGAACAATCGCGTGGACTTCAGGCCTCCCCCCTTCCTTCTTTGCGGACACGCGCCAACACCCACGTTTGCGATTCATAAACAGTCAAAGCTCCGCGATCGTAGACCATTTCTTGCGATCGCATAGAAAAATTTTCCCAGTCACCCAAACAGCTCTTCGCGATCGCGTACTTTTGCTCGCGTATAAGGAAACCAGAAGCATAAGCATCAACAACTTCAGCAAATCTTCTAAGTACAATTTCAATCCGTTAACCATCCAAAATCCACTAGATGCCCTCGGGACCTCAACCAAACATATTAAAAAGTCCTAAAATGACATACGAACTCACTCGAAGCCTCAAATCACATCAAACAACACTAAAACCACGAATCACATATCGATTCAAGCCTAATGAACTTATGAACTTTTAAATTCCAAAACTAATGCTGAAACATACCAAACCAACTCCGATTAACCTCGAATTTTGCACACAAGTCATAAGTGATACAACTAACCTATTCCAACTTTCGGAACTAAAATTCGATCCTGGTAACAATAGAGTCAACTCTCGGTCAAACTTCTCAACTTTTCCAAATTTTGCTAATTCAAGCCAAAATCACTTACGGACCTCCAAATCAACATCTGAACACACTCCAACGTCCAAAATCACCATATGGAGCTATCAGAATCATCAAAACTCCATTTTGGAGTAATTTACATATAAGTCAACATCTAGTCAACTCTTTCAACTTAGGCTTCCAACCTTGGGACTAAGTGTCCAAATTCATTCCGAAACATCTCCGGAACCAAACCAACCACCCCGACAAGTCACATAATAACAATTGAACATAGGATAAGCAAGAAATAGGGGAATGGGGCTGTAATACTTAAAACAACCGACCGGGTCGTTACAATATTGGGCCCTATGAGTGCATGTCATACGCATATCGTGTTGAGCATGTGGGATATGTTGGATCATATTGGAGCACATGTGATGTGTTGGATATTGGTTATGATTGAGTCTTGAGCATGCATTAACATCCAAGACTCATATAAAAGTATTCATATAGGTGTTACTTGGTGCATATCCTCTTTATATGCAGACTTAGCAAATAAATTGTGTTCTGGTTATTTTTCTTGAGAAACATGCTTATCCTATTTCTGATTTTGCACCTCGTTATTATATTTGTCCTTGGTTATTTTCTGTAATTTCATGCTATTATGGATTGTTGAGATTGAGAAAGTGAGTATCATATTTTGTCAAAATTTGGCCATTACTTCTTCGAATTGGGCTTGATACTTACTGAGTGCATGTTATTTTTGTACTCATACTATACTTTTGCATATTTTATACAGATTTTGACATTGGCAGTAGTGGATCATAGGAGAGTGCCCAGTAGCTGACTCAAGAGACTCGAGGTAGTGCTGCTTGATCGACTGCAGACCCTTGAAGTTACCTTCATCTCATTATCATACTGTTTATCTTATTTCAGACAATAGTCTTGTATTTTACAAGACTCAATTGTATTTTATCTTAGTAGCTAATGATTTTGTACTACGGAGTTTTGGGAGTTGGTTGATATACTTTCACATTTGGTATTGTTGAATTTGAGACTTATCTATGTTTTATCTATATCTTGATAACAAATTATCCTTTATTTATCTTATTTTGGTTGGTTATGATTGTTGGATTACCTAACGGGTTAGGGTTCACGACCATTGGTGAGATTTAGAGTAGTGACAATTTTCATGTAAACATTTTATCTCTATATGAAATCGCCAGTTATAAGTCTTCTGTTGTGTCGACCCGATAGGTCGTTTTGAGTACTAGTCCTAATTTTCATTATCCGTGACCTCCTGTAACTTTATTTGATATTTCTTGGTTTGTGTATGGCCCGTGTTACTTTTTGAAAATCTTTTATGTCAAAATTTTTGAAGAAAATGAAAATTTTGACTAAAATAAGGCTAGAGTTGACCACGATCAATATTTTGGGTAAACGACACCGGACCAGTATTTCAACGATCCGGTAGGCTCGTATTGTAATTTTGGACTTGAGCGTATGCCCGAAATTGAATTCAGAAGTCCCTAGATTGATTTGACTTATTTTGCTGAAAGTTGGCAATTTGAATGTTAGGAAATTTCTTATGTTTGATAATATGTTGACTTTATGGTTATCGAGTTTGGATTTTGGTTTTCGGACTTAGATTAGGTTCGTTTTGCTATTTGAAGCTTGTCTGCAAATTTTGGTGCAATTCAGAGTTGATTTGATAGGATTTAGACGCTTGGTTGTGATTCTAGAGATTCTTGAATTTTCTTCTGAATTTCATGCGTTTTGATATCCGATTTGTGGTTTTAGATGTTATTTTGGTATTTTGATCGGTTGAGCATGTTCTTATGATATTTTTAGACTTATGTAGATGTTTGGTTTGGAGCACCAACGGCTCGGGTAAGTTTCGGATAGGCTTCGAACCATTTTCGGACTTCGGAGATTGTTGTTTCTGGTGTCTGGTGCCTTGTGCTTCGCGATCGCGAAGCTTCTCTCGCGATCGCGTATGGGAAGTTTGGGCTGGGGGGATGGTTGTTCTTCACGAACGTGAAGCATTGGGGGGCTTAGCCTTCGCGAATGCGACAGGCATCTCGCGAATGCGATGCTTTATGAGATATGTGGGGGGGGGGGGGATGTCAGGTGGCTCCTCATCGCAATGCGAACCTTGGGTCGCGAATGCGAATGCTTGGCTGGGAAGAAACGAACGCGATGGTAACCTCTGGAATGCGTAGGCCTTGTGCCAGTACCCTTCACGAGCGCGTCATGTGCTTCAAATGCGAAGAACACCTGACACCCAGTTATTTAAAAGTTGAAAATCAGGATTTGGTCACTTTTCACCATTTTTGAAAGCTAGAGCTCGGCCTAGAGGCGATTTTGAAGAGGTTTTTCATTCCAACTTCATTGGTTAGTAATTTTTAACTAGTTTTGATATTATTTTCATAATCACGCATTGATTTCAACCTTCAATTTAGGATTTTCATGGGAGAAATTGGAAATTTGGGTAGAATATAGGATTTTGTAAAATTGAGATTTAGACCTCAAATTGAGATCAGATTTCGAAATAAATCACATAACCGGGCTCATGGGTGAATGGGTAAATGGGTTTTTGTCCAAATCTCGAATTTTGACGAAGCGGGTCCGGTGTTGACTTTTGTTGACTTTTTTCGAATTTATTAAAGATTGTATCTTTTTCACTCGTGGGTAGACTGGACCTTACTATGTTATGGGTTTATTTTATGTATTACAACTTTATTAGTCGTTAATAATTGTTATCACTCTCTTTTATATTGTTAAAAAGGGTAATTTTTTATCTAATATTGGCTTGCTGCATCACGACCCGGAGGTTGAGAATCCAGGCCGTGACATAAACATTACTCATAGATCAATGTGTCATCTAAACAAACTCACATTTTATAATGGTGAATCAATTATCGTGTATTTTTAAATCTGCAAAAGTGGTTAAACATAGAAATGAACTGGCAGTCTAATTTTTTTAAAAAAAAATTATTAGTAACAATTGAATATAAGGGTGGGAGTAAATTTTTGTAAGATAATCTTACTCCGAATACTTTTATTTTCTAATGCAAGTAATGAAGTAAATGATACCTAAATTTTTGTCTAATAAACATGTGTAGCTAGAAATTATCGAACAAAAGGTAAAGTCGAATACCTCCTTATATTATGTAAGTATATTGTTTGTTAACATATTGCAGGAAGTTGAAGAGTTTTCTTAATATGCAACAAAATAATCTTAAAGCTAGTGTAATTTTTGATGGAGGATAATTATTTCAAATGAATATGAAATAGTAAAACATTTATTAAAATCACATAGTAGTTCCTTGGAACAGTAAAACATATAATTATTTTCTTAATATGTATTCTCTAAAATCCTATTTCTTTCTCAATTCCAAAGATAGTTATTAATTATAAATATTATACCAAAATAGTCTAATTATAACACTAAAATAATAATTAATTCATATCTAATTTCACCTGGCTAAACTAATTTCACGATACTTTCTCCTATAAATAAGTCAAACATCACTTGGTTTTAATCACTCCTCTAACAATTTTAGGTGAAAGAAAAATGGCCCAACAATTTAACTTTCTCCTCCTCTCATGTCTCTCAGTCATTGTTGTTGTTCCTTCTTTCTTTCATGTCTCCTCCGCAAAGAGTGGCTTGAGACATAATATTCTTGATAGTGAGCAGCCCATAAAAAATCCAAATGACCCTACAGTTGTGGGAATCGCAACATTTGCTGTGAATGAGCACAATAAGGAGTCTAAAAGCAACTTTCAACTTGTAAGAGTGATGGCAGGAGGAACTGATGTAATTCCTGACGGAACTGTTTATCAACTGGAAATCAGTGCTAGTGAATCAAATGTTATCACAACCCGTCTTGTGGCTGTTTTGGTGCATCCAAACAATGTTAAAGAACTTCTTTCCTTTGAATGATTATCTTTTCTTATAGTTTAAGTGTACGATCATCTAGAAATGATTATATTCAAAGTATTTGTATGAAATAAACTATTCCAGTTAAATATTTTATCTTGTTCTATTGATTTGTTTGGCCATATTAAAGATAGATGATAATTTTTTAATTTTGGTTAACTTGTATTAATCACATTGATATTTTACAAAATTAAACCCAAATATTCCAATTGTCTTTTGTCTCAAAATGTATATCACATGTTATTTTTCGATTTACTAATCCATCCTTTATATTGGAAAAATTGAGCCGAACTCCTTTTTCCATGAATCTTGAACTGTGATTAGTGTGACAAATTAAAAAAAAGACAATGTTGTAAGCCTATGGCTAAAAATTCATTCACAAATTATCACTTTTCTTATTAAAATTTTAAAGGTAGGGTATCCACAAGGAATGCCCTTTCAGTCTTCAGTAAGTTATCACTAGGAATATGTTTCGTCCAATAAATGACTTGGACTCTGTCATTTGTTTTATTCTCATACAGTTAATAATTTTACAAGTAAAAGGTTAATCGTACCAAGAGAGGACTCTGAATTTTTTCAAAATATAAAAAATAATTATGTAAATGAAATGGCGTATACCTCACAGAAAAAAAAGATTTTATGACAATTAAGATTGAATGTGACGGTTGAATAAGTCCGCACACATCATTCTAGAAGCGATTTCCTATTTTTCAGAGTGGTTGGCTCAGATTTACTTTCAGGAGATTATTCGCCTGCACGACGTGCCTATTTCTATCATTTCCGACCGGGACACGCACGTCACATCACATTTTTGGAGAGCCGTGCAGCATGAGTTGGGCGGGCAGGTTGAGTTGAGCATAGCGTGTCATCCTCAGACGGATGGACAATCTGAGCGCACCATTCAGATCTTGGAGAACATGTTATTTGCTTGTGTTATGGATTTCAGAGGTTCATGGGACCAATTCTTGCCTCTTGCCGAGTACAACAACAGTTACCCGGTCGAGTATTCAGATGGCGCCATATAAGTCCTTATGCAGGAGGCGATGTCGTTCGCCGATTGGTTGGTTTGAGCCTAGAAAGGCTAGGTTGTTGGGCACTGATTTGGTCTGTGATGATATGAAAAAGGTTAAGGTGATTCAGGAATGACTTCGTACAACTCAGTCCAGGCAGAAGAGTTATACTGACCGGAAGGTTCGGGATGTAGCTTATATGGTGGGTGAGAAGGTTCTCCATCGAGTGTCGCCTACGAAGGGCGTGATGCAGTTCGAAAGGAAGGGCAAGTTGAGCCAGAGGTTTATTGGGCCGTTTGAGATCTTGGAGAGGGTTTGGGAGGTTTCTTACCGGCTTGCTTTGCCTCCTAGCCTAGCAGGGGTATATCCGGTATTCCATTTTTCTATGCTTCGGAAGTACCATGAGGACAACTTGCATGTTTTGGATTTCAGCACAATTCAACTTGATGAGAACTTAGCCTACGAGGAGGAGCCGGTGGCTATTCATGTCCGGTAGGTTGGAAAGTTGAGATATAAGAATTTTCCTTCTATGAAAGTGCAATGGATAGGTCAGCTGATCGAGGCAGCTACGTAGGAGTTCGATTCAGATATGCGGAGTAGATACCCCCATCTTTTCACTAGTCCAGGTACTTTTCTATGTCCGTTCGATGAACGTTCCTTTTAGAGGTGGGGAATGTGATGATCTGATAGGTCGTTTTCATTACTATCCCTAACTTTCTTGATCCGAGACCTCCTGTAGCTTCATTTAATGTTTCTTAGTTTGCATTTTCATGTTGCTTTTCGAAAAGTTTTTATATGAAATTTTGAAAAAAATAAAAATTTTGACTAAAAATAATGCTAGAGATGACCATAGTCAATATTTTGGGTAAACGATCCCGGATCGATGTTTCGACGGTTCTGGTAGGTCCTTATTGTGATTGACTTGTGCGCATGCCCATAATTGAATTTGAAGGTCCCTAGACTGATTTGACTTGTTTTGCCGAAAGTTTGCAATTTGAATGGTAGGAAATTCCTTAGGTTTGACGGTAGGTTGACTTTATGGTTATCGGGTTCGGATTTTAATTTTGGGACTTTGAATAGGTCACTTTTTCTATTTGAAACTTATCTCCAAAATTTTGTTCAATTCAGAGTTGATTTGATAGGATTCGTACGTTTGGTTGTGATTCTAGAAGTTCTTCAGTTTTCTTTTGAATTTCATGCGTTTTGATGTCCGATTCGTGATTTTAGATGTTATTTTGGTGTTTGGATCACGTGAGCGAGTTCGTATGATATTTTAGACTTGTGTGGATATTTGGTTTGGATCCCCGAGGGATCGGGTGAGTTTCGGATAAGCTTCGGACCATTTTTGGACATAGGAGATTGCTACTTCTGGTGTCTGATGCCTTGTGCTTCGCGATTACGAAGCTTCTCTCGCAATCGCGAAGGGAAGCTTTGGGTTCGGGGATAGGTTATTCTTCACGAACGTGAATTGTTGGGGGGGGGGGGGGGGAGGGTTAACCTTCGCAAACGCGACAGGCATCTCGTAAACGCGATGCTTTATGGGATCTGGGGGGAATGTCAGATGTCTCCTCATCGCGAACGCGAACCTTGGGTCGTGGATGCGAAGGCTTGGCTGGGAAGAAGTCTTCGCGAACATGATGGCAGCCTCACGAACGCGTAGTCCTTGTGCCAGTACCCTTCGCGAACGCATCAGGTGCTTCGCAAACGCGAAGAATACCTGACGCCTAGCTTTTTAAAAGCTGAAAATCGGGAATTGGTCACTTTTTGCCATTTTTGAAAGCTAGAGCTCGGCATAGAGGCGATTTGGAAGAGGTTTTTCATCCCAACTTCATCTGTTAGTAATTTTTAACTAGTTTTGATTTCCATAATCACCCATTGATTTTAACCTTTAATCTAGAATTTTCATGGTAGAAATTTGGGATTTGGGTAGAATTTAGAAATTTTGAAAAATTTATATTTAGACCTCAAATTGAGGTCAGATATCGAAACAAATCATATAAACATGCTCGGGGGTGAATGGATAGTCGAACTTTGGTCCGAATCTCGGGTTTTGGCCAAGCAAGCCTGTGGTTGACTTTTGTTCACCTTTTCCGAATTCATTAAAGATTGAATATTTTTCACTTGTGGGTAGTTTCTAAAGCTTATTTTGAATTCTCTGAACAATATTTGGCTAGATTTGATTTTGGAGGCTAATTCCAAAGGAAAAGCCGTGGTTGAGCCTTGATTTGGTTGTGAAGTAAGGTAAGTGTCGTGGTTAACTTTTACTTGAGGGAATTAGGAGTTGTTGGTCTATTTTCTACTTGAATTATGTGTGGGGACGGCGTATGTATAAGGTGACGAGTATATATGCGTTGTCATTGGGTTAAAACATGCAGATGAAAATTATTTTATTGTATTATGGTTTTGCATTGACTATGCTTTCCATGCCTTAGTTCGATTATTATTTCTCTAATTGTCCGCCTTTGTATTTATTATTTATTTTAAAGTTATGGGATATTGAATGTTGAGTTTGTTCATCATAATGTTATAACTGAAGTGGAATTTATTTTCCACCTTGCATTGGTACCTTGGTTTATTATTGTTGTTCGGTGAGGAAGAGTGAAAAGTACGAAGCGTGTTGCTGTGCCTCATTTGCATATACTATCATCGATTTGAGTGAGTGTGAGGATTAAAGCACGAAGGGTGATGCCACATACTTGATTTCTTATTATCATTTATCATACCATGTGAGAAAGAGAGTAAAAACACGAAGGGTGATGTCATGCCATTTTATTTATCATATCATTAACATATGGTGAGGATGAGAGTAAACGCATGAAGGGTGATGCCATGCCATTACTGGTTCTATTGCTTTATTTGATTTTCAGATTTTGTGATTTATTCGGTTGTATTGTCGTTTATTTTGGAAGGAGATTACTTGGTGATATTGTACTTGCCATTTTAACGTGCTTTCCTTTCTACGTGTTCCCTCCCCGTTGTTATGATAAATGTAGTATTTGTTATTTCTGTTGCTTTATGTACATATCTGCACAAGATCTTAGTAAGTGTCTTGTCATAGCCTCGTCACTACCTCGTCGGTATTAGGCTCGACACTTACAGAGCACATTGGGTCGGGTTGTACTCATGCTACACTTCTGCACTTCTTGTGCAGATACTGGTATTGATCCCAACAATATCTAGCGGTGCTTCTACTCGGATCATATCTACAGCGGAGACTTGCGGTAGAGCTAGTTGCGTTCGCAGTCCCTGAAGTCCCCTTCTATTTCTGTCTTTACTGTTTATTTCATTCCAAACAATTGTATTTCATTCAAACCATACTTGTAATATTCTAGTTGCTCATGTACTAGTGACTCCAGATTTCTGGGATTAGACTAGACCACGATATGTTATGGGTTTAGTTTATGTATTACAACTTTTTTAGGCGTTAATTATTGTTATCACTCTCTTTTAAGTTGTTTAAAAGGTTAATTTTTTGTTATCTATTGTTGTCTTGCTTAGCAAATAGCTGTTAGGCGTCATCACGACCCCGATATTGGGAATCCGGATTGTGACATAAGTAT
This sequence comes from Nicotiana attenuata, assembly GCF_001879085.1. Classification (NCBI taxonomy): domain Eukaryota; kingdom Viridiplantae; phylum Streptophyta; class Magnoliopsida; order Solanales; family Solanaceae; genus Nicotiana; species Nicotiana attenuata. Next base: position 2,263,865 of record NC_031994.1, read on the forward strand.
TACTCATAAGATCAATGTGTCATCTGAACAAGCTCACATTTTATAATGGTGAATTAATTATCTTGTATTTTAAAAAAAAAATTGCAAAAGTGGTTAAACATAGAAATGAACTAGCAGTCTAATTTTTTATTTTGTATAAATTATTAGTAACAATTGAAGTGGGAGTAAATTTTTGTAAGATAATCTTACTCATAATACTTTTGTTTTCTAATGTAACTCATGAAGTAAATGATATATTAAAGGTAAAATAAATTAAATTTTTGTCTAATAAACATGTGTAGCTAGAAATTATAGAACAAAAGGTAAAGTCTAATACCTCCTTATATTATGTAAGTATATTGTTTAACTGTTAACATATTGCAGGAAGTTTAAGAGTTTTCTTAATATGCAACAAAATAATCTTAAAGCTAGTGTAATTTTGGATGGATGATAATTTTTTCAAATGTATATGAAGTAGTAAAACATTTATTAAAATCACATAGTAGTTCCTTGGAACAGTAAAACATATAATTATTTTCTTGATATGTATTCTCTAAAATCCTATTTCTTTCTCAATTCCAAAGATAGTTATTAATTATAAGTATTATACCAAAATAGTCTAAGTATAACACTAAAATAATAATTAATTCATATCTAATTTCACCTGGCTAAACTAATTTCACGATACTTTCTCCTATAAATAAGTCAAACATCACTTGGTGTTAATCACTCCTCTAACAATTTTAGGTGAAAGAAAAATGGCCCAACAATTTAACTTTCTCCTCCTCTCATGTCTCTCAATCATTCTTGTTGCTTCTTCTTTCTTTCATGTCTCCTCCGCAAGGAGTGGCTTGAGACATAATTTTCTTGATAGTGAGCAGCCCATAAAAAATCCAAATGACCCTACAGTTGTGGGAATCACAACATTTGCTGTGAATGAGCACAAAAGAATCACCCATTGATTTTAACCATTAATCTAGGATTCCCTTGGTAGAAATTAAGGATTTGGGTAGAATTAAAGAATTTTGCAATATTGAGATTTAGACCTCAAATTGAGGTTGGATTCGAAACAAATCATATAACTGGGCTCGGGGATGAATATATAATCGGATTGTGGTCCGAATCTCGGGTTTTGACCAAGCAAGCCCTGGGTTGACTTTTGTTGACTTTTTCCAAATTCATTACAGATTGAATCTTTTTCACTCGTGGGTAGTTTCTAAAGCTTATTTTGCGTTATCTGAACAATACTTGGCTAGATTTGATTTTGGAGGCTAATTCCAAAGGAAAAGCCGTAGTTGAGCATTAATTTGGCTGCGAAGTAAGGTAAGTGTCGTGGTTAACTTTGACTTGAGGAAATTAGGACTTGTTGGTTTATTTGCTACTTGAATTATGTGTGGGGACGACGTATATTTAAGGTGACGAGTATATATGCATTTTCATTGGGTTAAAGCATGCAGGTGGAAGTTATTTTATTATATTATGGTTTTACATTGACTATGCTTTCCATGCCTTAGTTAGATTATTATTTCTCTAATTGTCCGCCTTTGTATTTATTGTTTATTTTAAAGTTATGGGATATTGAATGTTGAGTTTGTTCATCATAATGCTATAACTGAAGTGGAATTTATTTTCCACCTTGCATTGGTACCTTGGTTTATTATTGTTATTCGGTGAGGAAGAATGAAAAGTACGAAGCGTGTTGTTAGGCCTCATTTGCATATACTATCATCGTTTTGAGAGAGTGTGTGAATTAAAGCACGAAGGGTGATGCTGTGTACTTGATTTCTTACTATAATTTATCATACCATGCGAGGAAAAGAGTAAAAACACGAAGGGTGATGTCGTGCAATTTTATTTATCATATCATTATTATATAGTGAGGATGAGAGTAAAAGCACAAATGATGATGTCGTGCCATTATTGGTTCTATTGGTTTATTTGATTTTTGGATTTTGGGATTTATTCCGTTGCATTGTCGTTTATTTTGGACGGAGTTTACTTGGTTATATTGTACGTGCCATTTTCATCGTGCTTTCCCGTTATTATGATAAATGTACTATTTCTTATTTCTGTTGCTTTATGTGCATATCTGCACAAGATCTTTATTGGTGTCTTGTCATAGCCTCGTCACTATCTTGTCGGGGTTAGGCTCGACACTTACGGAGTACATTTGATCGGTTTTACTCATGCTACAATTCTGCACTTCTTGTGCAGATACTGGTTGGTCCCAGCAATGTCTAGCAGTGCTTCTACTCTGATCATATCTACAGTAGAGACTTGAGGTAGAGCTGCTTGCGTTCGCTATCTCTAAAGTCCCCTTCTATTTCTGCCTTTACTGTTTATTTCGTTCCAAACAATTGTATTTCGTTCAAACCATACTTGTCGTATTCCAGTTGCTCATGTACTGGTGACTCCAGATTTCTAGGATTAGACTAGACCGTGCTATGTTATGTGTTTATTTTATGTATTACAACTTTATTAGTCGTTAATTATTGTTATCACTATCTTTTAAATTGTTAAAAAAGGGTATTTTTTTTTTACCTAATGTTGGCTTACTTAGCAAGTAGATGTTAGGCGTGTGATGACCCGATAGGTCATTTAAAGTTTAGCATTCATTTCTGTATTTCGAGACCTCGAATAGCTATGGTCTGCCTTCCTTGATTTGCATCCACAATACGTGTCTTTTTCTGGAATTTTTTTTATGTGAAAATTGAAGAAAATGTGAAATTTTGGCTTAAAACTCATTTGAGTTGACTACGATCAACGTTTTGTGTAAACGAACCCAGATCAATTTTTGATGGCCCCGGTAGGTCCGTATCATGATTTGAGACTAGGGCGTATGCCAGGAATCAAATTTGGAAGTCCCCAACCTTATTTAGCGTGATTTGTTGAAAACTAGTAATTTGAAGGCTTACATAATTCCTAAGTTTGATTGTAGGTCGACTTTGTCTCTACCGGGTTCGGTTTCGGTTCCGAAACTTGGTACAGGTTCATTTCACTATTTATGACTTGTTTGTAAAATTTGGCGCAAAACGGAGTTCATTTTACGTAATTCAGACATCCGGTTGTAAATTTGCATGTTCTTGAGTTTCTTTGAAAATATCATTCATTTTGTTGTCCGTTTTATAGTTATAGATGTTATTTTGGTATTTTGATCGCGCGAGCAAGTGTGTATGATGTTATTACACTTGTGGGCATGTTTGATTTGGAGCTCGAGGGGCTCGGGTGAGTTTCAGATAGACTATAGATTGATTTTTGGACTTAGGCTATTGCTGGTTTTTGCGTCTGCTGATGTCTAGTGTATCCTTCTTCGCGATCGCGAAGATACTCCCGCGATCGTGAAGAGTAATCTGGGCTAGGGTGGATTTTAATCTATGCGAACGCGAGGCTGTGGACACGAACTGATGCAATGGTGGGATCACCCTTCGAAAATGCGACCAGCACTACGCGAACGTGATGAGTAAGGGGCCTGGGAGAGGAGCAGGGGTTTGTTCTATGTGAATGCGAGCCCAGGCCCGCGAACGCGATGGCCACGGGGGACAGACCATCGCTAACGCATGCAACCCCTCACGAACACGAAGGCCTTTGGCCGCTGCTGTTTCGCAATCACGTCAGGTGTCTGGCGAACGCAATGAACACCTAACGTCCAGTGATTTAAATGTTCAAAAGAGGGGATTTTCTTCATTTTTCACTATCTTCACATTAGAGCTCGGTCTAGAGGTGATTTTGTAGAGAGATTTCATCCCCACCTCGTAGATTAATATACTTTAACTCGTTTTCTTCCATTCCCATCAACACTCATTGATGTCTAACCTTAATTTTTGCTATTTCATGGTAGAAAATTAGGGATTTAGGTAGAGTTGGATGTTTTTGTAAAATTAATATTTGGACCTCAAATTGAGGTCAGATTTCAAAACTAATAACATAATCGAGCTCGGGGGTTAATGGGTAATTGAGTTTTTGTCCGAATCTCGGGTTTTGACCAAGCGGGACGGGGTGGACTTTTGTTGACTTTTTTGGAAAAGTGTAAAGATCCTTGCTTTATGTATCGTAATTGATTTCCCTAGCATTCTTTGTCGATATTAAATCGATTTTGGTTAGATTCGATTGGTTTGGAGGCAGATTTTAAAGGAAAGGTCTCGGTTGAGCTTTTATTTGCTTGCGGAGCGAGGTAAGTGTTGGGTCTAAACTTGATTTGAGGAAATTAAGAACTCTTGATCTATATGTTATGTGAATTACGTGTGTAACGGCGTATATGCAAGGTGAAGAGTGTATATGCGCCGTTAAAGTAATTGTTTCCATACGTTCCCGTGTTTCATTAATGATCTTATTCCATGTCTTAACTGTTACATGCTTTAATTTCTTTCTATGTCGTAACTTGCTACTTGTAATTAATTACTCTTGTATTGGAATGTTCATTTCTTCCATGATTAATTGCTACTTGCCTTAATTGTCTTACTTGTACTCTTTAACTGTCATATATTTGGCTTGTCTTGTTGCTTTGTATTAATTGTAGCATTCCTTGATTTGGTACGGGGTTCCTTTTTTCTTTGCTTCATATTCTGTTATCATAGGGTTTTTTGTAAATTGAGTTGTTGGATTGGTTACATTTATTGAATTTGTTTATGGATCGGGTTGTACGCCGTAACAGTTGCGAAATGATGGATTAAGGGAGGATTTGATATCGATATGGTGGGATCGGGTTGCGCACCGCAACAGATTTTATATATGATTATGATATTGATATGCTGAAATAAGGGAGGATTTTGATATTGATATGGTAGGATCGGCATGCGTGCTGCAACAGATTTTATATGTTATTCTTGATATTGATATGGTAAAATAAGGGAGAATTGTGTTTGTACGGTAGGATCAAGTTGCACACCGCAACGAATTCTGTGTTTGGTATTCATTATTGTTATTGTGTTGATTTCCAGTTAGTACATGAAATTATGAGATTGGTTATTTCGGTTTCTCTGTTTACAAGAGTTGAATCCTTTTTCATAAGTTGACCGCGTTACCTTTCCTGTTTTCCTTTCCTATTATTATTATTATCACACTGGGTGCATGTTACTGTATGTGGCCCGCCTTAGCCTCGTCACTAATTCGTCGAGGTTAGGCTCGACACTTACAAAGTACATGGGTCGGTTGTACTCATACTATACTCTTTATTTCTTGTGTAGATTTTGGAGTCGGTCCTAGTGGCGGTCAGTAGATTGCTCGGATTGATTGCTTGACACAAACTTGAGTTATAGCTGCACGACGTTAGCAGCCCTGAAGTCCCCTTCTACATTACTCTAGCTGTTTACTTTATTTCAGGCATTTATGCTTTCATTCAGACTTTTATTTGTAGTACTCTAGTCACTCGTGTACTTGTGACACCAGTTCTGGGATAATATTTGGATATCACTGTCACACCTCCTTTTTCACTACCCGAGAAGGGTATAAGGGAGTTTTTTCCAATTTAAGTGACAATCGAAACAGGATTATTTTAAAATCAGAGTCGCCACTTGGAATAATTTATGGTGTCCCAAGTCACTGGTTTAAAATCCCGAATCGAGGAAATTGACTCTATTTACGGTCTGCGAACACAGAAATCCGGGTAAGAAATTCTATTAACCCGGGAGAAGGTGTTAGGCATTCCCGAGTTCTGTGGTTCTAGCACGGTCGCTTTGATCATACCTGGCTTAATCAAATTATTTAATTACTGATTTTAGAACCTATGTGCATTTGCCTTTTTTAGTCAAGTAATTATCTTGAAACGGGTCACGCGTACGTGTACTCGTTTGTTTGGCGCGTCAAAAATCATGTCACGCGAACGTGTCCACAATTAATAACGCTTTATTGCTATTAAGAAAGTTCGGCCGAAGTTGCGCGAACGCATACTCCGGTTTTGTTTTTAGAAATCGTAATCATGTCACGCGAACGTGTCCACAACCACGATAGTATATTAAACGTGCCTAAAGCAAACTACGAACAATGGTCATTTTTATATCTAGGTTATGAAATTAATACGAGGGCCATATATAATTAAATTGTGGATGGCACACCTCGGACTATATGAACTAAATTTAATTTAGCGGCCTATTAAAACCAATTTTATTATTAAGAAGAGTTTGATCGAAGTTGCGCGAACGCATACTCCGAATTGGTTTCTAGAATCGTAATTATGTCACGCGAACGTGCACACAATCACAATTGTATTTTAAACGTGCCTAAAGGCTTTTCTACGAATTTATGAATTATTTTCCTAAACTACTTTATTGAAATGGTTTCATCTAAAATAATCTCAAATCAATTATAAATCATGACTTATTCAACCTCTAAAAAATCTAATTAACTAACAGTCTATTCACGTTCTCCATGAGAATCAACTTTGAAACTAGGTTCTTTCACATTATTTGCACATTTACTTACGAGGCAGCAGTAAGACGAGCAAAAACAGGTTTAGAAACAAAATAACACGCGCTCATACACATAAAGTACTCGGGACTAAAATTACGAGCAAAATTGATACTCTGTTATAAATAGAATTGTATTTATGGTAAATGTCTATATTTAGAGAGATTCTAGGGTTCATTGCTCGGTGGCTAAGTCACCCTCTCCCTATAAATAGAGGGTTCTATTCCATTGTAATTCATCCCATAATCAATAAGAATTCTCTCTCCCTACTTTTCTCTGCAATATTCTTCTTCTTCTTTTATTGTTCATAACACGTTATCAACACGAGACTCTAACCAATTGAGTAGAAGCTTTGAGATTGAGCATAATGATAGTCAATTGTTCTATGAACTTCCTTCATGATTAAATTCTGGATTTAAGGTAAGTATTTTACCGTATTTTCTCTTTTATTCTATAATTTGATTTTAAATAAAAGCAAAGACAATAAATTTTGATTATAACTCTAATGGAGTTTGAAAGAAATTATAACCACCCAAAGTGGTAAAATTTCTATGTCTTGCCATGATCAAATTCATGCATGATTATGGGCACAAAAAGTGGAAACCCGTCCCATTGAATTTGCTCCATTCTCATTCCCTTAAGAGAATGTGATAGCAGTATGTGATAAGTCTGAAAGAAGACAAAGTTATTACTATGAATGTATCAATGGATATGGACGTGGCGATAGACGAAATTATAATCGTCATCATTTGTGGTAATGAGAACAATAAGAATTCTCTCTCCCTACTTTTCTCTCCAATACTCTTCTTCTTCTTCTTTTATTGTTTTATAACACCTTATCTCCAATAAGGATTCTCAAAATAATCTTTCACTCTGTGAAAAATATTTGTCATCGATTTGACATGAGATTTTGTGAAGCACATATAGATGATTATGGTCCATTCATGATGTGAATGTGACAACATCTGATTTATGAATACGTATTCATTCTTCAAAGAATATGAATATGCTAGTGGTAGTGAATATACCGCACTCACCTCCAAAAGGAGGTTTGAGATGATATAAGAAAATAATGTCATTATTATGGCATGAATGGTCATTGGTCACGTACCTATTGTACGCCAAAATATTTTGGCATTGTGATTGTTAAAAGACAATGGTAACGCAAGAAACAGATCTTGCATATAATTTTGACCATAACCATAATGGTATAACTTTCTCTTTAAAAGAGATATTCACCATATACGTGTTGATGAATATGTGGTACTACAAAATTAATATAGAACTCTGCAAGAGCCAATTATACTATTTTGGAGAAACACAATTAATTACCAATAAGGTATTGTGTTGTAGTAAGTCTCAAAGAAACTTATTCAGTTTCCAAAGTATACGCGAAAGCGGTTGATTATATTGAGACTATAAATAAAGGAAAGATTTAATATCTTCTATTACTACAACTTGTAGCGGGGTAATATGTATGTGAAAAGCTACCCGCTTTATTCTCCAATTTGTACTACATAAACAAAAGAATACCACAATGAAGTGGATATTTATTGATATAAAAACCTATATCATAATAAACTTGGAGTTTATTCATAATTGCACACATCATGGTGTAAACCTGAAGTTTATCAATATTGATAATTTATCTAGTTGGCATAATTGGTTTAGCCATGTTAATTCAAGTATGATGTGCAAAAATAAAAGAGAATTCACATGGGTAAATATTAAAGAACTAGAAAGTTCTTTACGAATTCTCTTACATTGCTTGTTCTCATTAATTAATAGACCAACTAAAATTGGGATTGAATCACATGAATGCTGGAAATATCAAAGGTGAATATGGGCCCATTCATCTGCCATGTATACCACATAAGATGCATCTATGAGATGGTTACATGTGCGATTATTATTAACCCGCAACATGGTATTTGCGAGGTAACTTGCTCAATAATTTAATTTCGAACATAATTTTCAGATTTTCTATTCAAGAAGTTCATCTTGATAAGTTGGTTTACATCACAGTTGGTTTAGAAAAATGATTTATAGAGGCAAACAATTGCTTATGAGAACAAAGTTATCTATATCAGTTTGATATACGTTATATACGAAAGTATATTATTTTCTCCCCTCACAAGTGGTTCAGGGTCAGGAACCAAATAATTTTATCTTATTATTATTGATGTGCGGTGTATATTTTGATTAACACCATAACGCACAAAGGTGAATTCTCAAAGTTGAGGAAACAAGTTAGTTTTTCTAACATGAGGGGGAGACATGATAAACAGTTGAGAAATGTTACGTGGAATGAATTATCATTTGTACATATAGATCCTCGAATAAGATAATATGAACTTGAAGTTCATAAAAGGATAATTCATTTGCAATATATTGCAAAGCATGCCAGACGCATTTGCTGACCCAAAGAAAGTAACTATATTCTCATTGCAAATACTCTTATTAAGTCCTAGAAGGACAAAATCTGTGGAACCGATATAAAATATTTGTCGACGACATCTATGATACCGCTAAATATATATGAGGATCTTAAGTCTGGAGAAACAATTCAAGTAGAATTGGTTTCATATGAAAGACATGTAGTTTTGGACATATAGTTTAAACACTTAAAAGTATAAAGCCAATGGTATGTGCAATCAGTTTTCGATATCTTATATGTCTAGCATGACATGAAAACTTGATATGCATCTAAAATCTATTATATGACTTAACAATCCCTGAAGGATTTAAATTGCTCAAAGCATATAGAATTCATGGTCATGAAGTACCACTTCCTCCGTGCAATTTGTGCACAAATATATCTTGCTATAACTATAGGCATGATAATATGATAGCAAGACATTTCACCTCTATGTGAAGATATTGAACTGACGATTCCAACAAGATCATATGCAGACAATACATCTATTAGGGATGATGATTTCAAGGTGAAACAAATTCGTTCAAGTTAATACGGCTGACTTGTTTATCAAATCTCTACCAAAGATCTTTTGAAGATGGTGCACAAGATTGGAATGTGAAGTGATGCTCTCATCAGTGGCAGTTAATACACGTTGTACTCTTTTTCCCTTACAAGATTTTGTCCAACTGGATTTTCCTTGCAAGGTTTTTAACGAGGCAACCAAAAGGCGTATTATTAGATATGTGTACTCTTTTTCCTTCTCTAGAATTTTTTTCCCACTGAGTTTTATTTTAGTTAAGGTTTTAACGAGGCACATTATCTGTTGAATAGACATTCAAGGGGGAGTGTTATAAATAGAATTGTATTTATGGTGAATGTCTATATTTAGAGAGATTCTAGGGTTCATTGCTTGGTGGCTAAGTCACCCTCTCCCTATAAATAGAGGGTTCTATTCCATTGTAATTCATCCCATAATCAATAAGAATTCTCTCTCCCTACTTTTCTCTGCAATATTCTTCTTCTTCTTTTATTGTTCATAACATACTCATTTTATTTTTATTTTTTAACTTATACAATCCAGAAGCATAAATACACTTGCAACGAACTTATATGGAATAGTAAACAAACACAAACCATTTAAAACCATGCTAAAAGAATGCAAGCAGTAACATCACCATTTCACATATCTACTTGAAGAAACTCCATATGCATACAAGAGCAATGAATTAAAAAAAAGAGATTAGAAAAAAGACCTCAAGGAATCAACTCCATAACCAATTTCTTTGCATCTGACAATGCCTCAGACCGGGAACAACTTGTATTAGAGCTCGCCGGCAGCGGAATCACGACGAAAAAAATCACACCGGCAACTTTCGAGAAATCCGACTCAACAGGACGAAGCCGCTGCATTTTTGCAGGCCTTGGGTGGCTGTTTCTTCTCGTTACTCCAAAAATCAGAGAATAGGAGATCTGGCCATTGAAGGTTTGATAGGGTTGAGTAGTGGCTGAAATTTGGAGATTTGGTGGTATGAAGTGAAGTAGAAGAAACGGGGACGAGGGGAGGGGTCTGTCTTATTTGCGTCTAGCAGCTGAAAGGTTTTAAGCCTTTTTCATTTTTTTGTCCGAAAAAAACGGCGGATGCTTCTTCTGTATCAAAGTTTTAGGCCTTACCCCTCGGTCTTAGGAAATTAGTTCCTCTTTTTGTATTCTTTTCGCTGATTTCATAAAGTGTCGGGAAATTTCTTAGCTATCTCTCTAGATGCAGAAGGGAAACAGCGGATTTTCCCCCCTTTGAGTCTAGGGTCTTAGGTATTTGTAGGATTTTTTAGGTTAAGGGGTATGAGCCTGGGCTTGGGGATTATGGGTAGATCCGAAAATTAGGTCTAAAATGGGTCGTTTGAGCTCAAATTTTATTCTTTCCTCGCGAACGAAACTAAAATACGATCTCATTTATTAATTAGTCCTACTTAAGTAAAATGACTGTTAAAATAAGACTGACCGTTAAAACAAAACTATTTTTTGGTATTTTTCAAGATTAAAAATGACTATAAAACATTAATGAAACTATTTTTTTTTGTAATTTTCATTCTCTTGTAATAAAATAAAGTAAAAGAGTCAAAATTTGTTGAAATAGCGATATTAGGCCTAAATTAAATATTTACATGCTAAAATATAAAAAATCTTGGGGAGGGTCAAAAAGCACATGTCTACAGCTGCCCCTCTTTGATTGGAAACGCAAAGAGTTTTCAGACAAAGAACGACTAGACAAGTTTTTACCCGACCCTTATTTAGGGAGACCAAAAACTAAGAGGAAGGAGAATGTGACCGAGCCCTGGTATCTGAGCTGCCTACAGATCCTTGGTTATAAAGGAATCGGGCCACGTGTAGTTCAGAAGTGAGTGAAATGATGGAGTATACCGAGGTGGAGAGCCGGTCGAGGTGCCGTTCCGTCGAGGTTCCGGTCCGCGGTCCTATTATTATATCAAAATCAAAAATGAAAAAAGATTAACTAAGCCTATCAGCTACGAGTTACAAGATTTCTATCTATGAGTCTTCTGAAGCTTGACCTTGAGTGTTGGCTGCTTCTTCATGCGGACTCTGATTTGAATCTTGATGCTTGCTAGCTGCAGGTGCTAGTCATTCTTCTTCGGATCAAGACCCGACATGAAATGCTTGTGATTTCAACCATGTCTTGAGCAGTTCACATCTTTCTCTACTTCTGCATTTGGATTCACTTCCCTCTTTTTTTTTCTTTTCTTTCTTGTTTCTTGGATTGAGACTTCTTCTTTGGTCATCTCAAACTGTTGACTTGCATTCTTGCCGCGAGCTTCTGCTACTTCTAACTTGGATTGAACTCTGAAATGACTTCCATTGTTCTCCAGGTGGGTGCCTGATTGCTAAAACTTGAACTGACTTCCTTTGAAACTTGAACTGCTTTCCCTTGAAACTCGAACTGTTTCCCTTGAAACTTGAACCGTTTTTCCTTGTTCTCCAGGTGGGCGCCTGATAGCTGAACTTGAACTGTCCTCCTTCGAAAACTGCTTTCCCTTGAAACTTGAACTGTCTTCCCTTATTCTCCAGGTGGGCGCCTGATTCTACAACAAAACAGACAAAACAAAAGAAATTTTCTGCCCTAGTTTGCACTAGGAAGATTTGTGAGTTGTTAGAAAAACTATAAATCACCTACGTTGCTGATGATGGATGGAATGATGAGAGTAAAATTAATCACTTGACTAGGATGTGAGTCTCCTAAAAGTGATTGAGCTTGCGGAAACTATAAACTAAGCTTGACTAAAGTTAAGACTGACCCTATTCTCCAGGCGGGGCCCCTGATTTCAAGAAAACTAAACATTGATAACTTAAGAAAACTAAAAATTGACCCTTTTTTTTAATCCAGACTTCCCTTTTTTTTCTTTCAAATTATCCTAGGAGAAAATTCATCAGACTAGGTTTTCTATCTTAGGAGAAAGATTCATCAGACTAAGACGTTTATCCTGGGACAAAATTCATCAGACTAGGTTTTCTATCTTAGGAGAAAGTTCATCAGACTAAGATTTTGATCCTTCATCAGACTAGGTCTCTTTTTTTTTTTTTTGGTATCTTAGGAGAAAGATTCATCAGACTAAGATTTCTATCCTAGGAGAAAGTTCATCAGACTAGGTCGTCCATCTAGGAGAAAAATTCATCAGACTAAGATGTTGATCCTAGGAGAAAATTCATCAGACTAGGTCCATTTTTGTCATCTTAGGAGAAAGATTCATCAGACTAAGATTTCTATCCTAGGAGAAAATTCATCAGACTAGGTCTTGTATCTTAGGAGAAAAATTCATCAGACTAAGATTTCTATCCTAGGAGAAAGTTCAACAGACTAAGGCTCTGAGGACCCATAAGATTATCTAGACCAATGCCACAAGGTGTTCCGGAACATGGGTATAGTTGAGATCAATGGGGTCGATTTTGCAGTGTTTCAGATGACTGGTTCCGCCAGGAGATGGTGGAGAGATTATATGTGGACTAGACCCACTGGTTCGCCTGCACTTACCTAGGATCAGTTTTCATAGCTATTTCTAGAGAAGTTCATCCCTATTATTTTGAGAGAGGATTACCTCAGGCAAGTCGAGCATCTTCAGCAGGTAGTATGACTGTTACCCATTACGGGACTCGATTTTTGGACCTAGCTCGCCATACCATTATCTTGCTCCCTATTAAGAGGGAGAGAGTGAGGAGATTCATTGACGGGCTCACTTTCACTATCGGTCTACAGGTGGCCAAGGAGATTGGAGATGATATTACCTTCCAGAGGGTTGTAGATATTGCAAGACAGATCGAGATGGTTCATGGTCAGGAGAGGGGGCCAGTGTCTGATAAAAGGCCTCGTCATTCCGGTAGTTTCAGTGGTGCCTCATCTGGAGGCAGGGGTACTTTTAGTAGAGGTCATCCTCCCAGGCCATTTCAATCAGCGGCTCAGGCATCTCACAGTGCTTTAGGGAGTCGTGGTCCTTATGTATCTCATTCTTGGCAGCCAGTCTGCTGTGCACCATCAGCTCCTATTAGTGCGCCTCCGATTCAGAGCTATCACTATGGTTATCCGGCCCATTCGGGTTAGCTATAACTTTAACTTTAGCAGCCACATCAGCAGGATGGGTGTTTTGAATGTGGAGGTACTAGTCACATCAGGAAGTTCTATTCGAGATTGTTGGGAAGCATACCACAACAGAGTTCTCGTGCCATGGTCCCCGCACCGGTTGCTCCACCGCTCGCTCAGCCAGCTAGAGGCAGTCGCCAGGCAACCAGAGTAGAGGTCAGGACGTTAGAGGTGGAGGTTAAATCCGTTAGAGATGGAAGCCAACCAGCTAGAGGCCATCCCAGAAATGTAGGTTAGAGTGGTGGGGCCCAACCCCGATTTTATGCTTTCTCAGCTAGGCTTGAGTCCGATTCATCTGGCACCGTTATTACAGGTATTGTTCCAGTTTTCCACAGAGATGCTTCAGTTCTATTTGATCCGGGTTCTAATTATTCCTATGTGTTATCCTATTTTTCTTCATATCTGCTTGTGCCTCGTGATTCTTTGTGTGCTCCTGTGTATGTCTCCACGCATGTGGGAGATTCTATTATGGTAGATCGCGTATATCGCTCGTGTGTAAGTACTATTGGGAGTCTTGAAACTTGCGTACATCTCCTACTTCTTGATATGGTAGATTTTGATATTATCTTGGGTGTGGATTGGATGTCACCTTATCATGCTATATTTGACTGTCACGCCAAGATGGTGACCTTAGCCATACCGGGGTTGCCTCGATTAGAGTGAAGAGGGACTCCTCGCCAATCTACCAGCAGAGTTATTTCTTATGCCAAGGCTTGACGTATGCTTGAGAAGGGATGTCTAGCTTATTTAGCCTATGTTCGAATTCGAGTGTGGAGGTTCCTTCCCTGGATTCAGTACCAGTTGTGCGTGAGTTTCGAGAGGCATTTCCTACAGATCTGCCGGGGATGCCACCCGATAGAGATATTGACTTTTGTATTGATTTGGCTCCGGACACTCAGCCCATTTCTATTCCACCAACCGTATGGCCTAGCTGGAGTTGAAGGAATTGAAGGAGCAGTTGCAAGATTTTCTTGATAAGGAATTCATTAGACCTAGTGTCTCGCCCTTGGGTGCGCCCGTGTTGTTTGTGAAGAAGAAAGACGGGTCGATGAAGATGTGTATAAACTATCGGCAGTTGAAACAAGTCACTATAAAGTACAATTATCCATTATCGAAGATTGATGACTTATTTGATCAGCTTCAAGGTGCCAAGGTATTTTCGAGGATTGATTTGAGGTCTGGCGACCATCAGTTGAAGATTAGGGCATCTCATGTCACTAAGACAGCTTTTCAGACTCGGTATGGGATTATGACTTCCTAGTGATGTCATTTGGGTTGACAAATATCCCAGCAGCATTTATGGATTTGATGGATCGGGTGTTCTAGCCCTATTTGAATTCTTTTGCGACCGTATTCATTGATGATATCTTGATCTATCCCGCAGTCGAGAGGAGCATGAGCAGCATCTTTGATTGTACTTCAGACTCTGAGAGATAGTCAGTTATATACCAAGTTTTCGAAGTGTGAGTTTTGGTTAAACTTAGTCGCCTCTTTGGGGTATGTTGAACCGACATAGGGCATAAAAGTAGATCCTAAGAAGATTGAGGCCGTTTAGAATTGGCCTAGACCTACTTCAGCTACAGTGATCCGGAATTTCCTAGGTTTGGCGGGTTATTATCGCCGGTTCATGGAGGTGTTTTTATCCATAGCAACCCCATTGACTAGATTAACCCAGATGGGTTCCCCATTCAGAAGGCGGATGAGCGTGAGTTGAGCTTTCAGAAGCTCAAGACCGCTTTGACTACGACGCCATTGTTGGTGTTGCCCACATGTTCAGGATCTTACACGGTGTATTGTGATGCATACCATATTGGGCTCAGTGCACTATTGATGTAGGATGGCAGGGTGATTGCATATGTGTCACGGTAGTTGAAGGTTCATGAGAAGAATTACCCTGCACATGACTTAGAGTTGGTAGCCAGTGTTCATGCGCTGAAGATTTGGAGGTACTATCTTTACGGCGTGTCTTGTGAGGTATTCACAGATCATCAGAGTCTACAGTATTTGTTCAAGCAAATAGATCTCAACTTGAGGCAAAGGAGGTGGTTTGAGCTGTTGAAAGACTATGATATCACCATTTTCTATCATCCCGGGAAGGCCAATGTGGTGGCTGATTGTAACGACCCGAACGCTCATTTTGAGCATTTGCAGTTCGCTTGGTAGTTTGAGGGCACGAGTAGCTTCGTATGATGTATTAGGACTTGTGTGCAAAATTTGAGTTTATTCCGAGTTGATTTGATATGTTCCGGTGCAAGTTTTTGGAAGTCGAAAGTTCATTAAGTTTGATTTGAGGTGTATTTCATCATTCCGATGTTATTATGCGTGATTTGAGGCCTTGAATAAGTCCGGGTTATGTTATGGGACTTGTTGGTATATTCGTACGGGGTCCCGAGGGGCTCGGGTGAGTTTTGGACAAAATTGGGTTGTGTTGCGTTCGTTTTTCTCATGTTTCTACATTGTTTCTTCAAGCATAAATGGTACCACATTGAACAAATGAGCTCCGATTTCTGTTTTGGTTAAAGCATTAGATCCATATCGTAATTACGAATCTGTAGCAAAAACAATCGTCAAATTTGGACATCGTATGAGGATTTTATGGTCATTTAACTAAGAATTGGGTTGCCAGATTTCTCAGATTAATTATGAAATTACCACTGATTGCGTATTTAAAAATCTGCACTATTTCCAAATATTGAAACCAACATATCTCCTTCAATATAAGGTCAAATGGAGTGATTCAAGAGCTTAACTTGACTAGAATTTCACAAGAAATCCTTTAGAGGCATCAAAAGTGAGTTTCGAGATCTTTTGGCATAAAAACGAGGCAGAATAGTGTTAAACGAGGTTTTGTTCATTTAACATATTTTGTGTTGGGAGCTCAGAATTTGGGCAATTTTCGAGGCGATTTTCAGCATATGAATTGGTTTTCGAGCCGTTCGGAGGTTGGAACGCGCGTGATGGCGTTCTTGGAGCATCGCTTGGCTTGCTCGGTGTCGGAATTGGATCGTTTAAGATACGAAACTCTTTTAAACTTAGTGCTGAGGGTATGAAACCCCGAATTATGTGTTATGTGATTCATTTTGAGGTGAAGCACATGCTAGGTGACGGGCTGTGGGCGTGCACCCTGTGAGTTGTGACTTTGTTGTTTCCAGGGCATTGTTTAGTGGTCCACTTTGTTGATATTTATGTTTTACACCATGTGATAAAGTAATTGAGCTGTACATCATGCTATATATCATGTTCAGGTTTTATGCTGATATTGTTGGGACCCCTAGCGGTCGTTTCTTGCTGTCATCTCATTGATGTTATTGATATTTCATACTCAGACACATTCATGCATTTATATCATATCGCAGTCTCAGTTGTTACTTACTGATACATCATATCATTATTCCGGGTCAGTTTTCATGACATTGTGAGCCCGTGGGTGAGACTCGAGAGATTGATGATTGAGTGAGGCCGAGAGCCTGATTACGGGTGACAGTTATGGGATCTGTTGCACGCCGCAACATGTTTTATTGATTTATGCCATGATTGGATTGTTATAGCGCTTGGGCTGAAGGAGTCCCTCGGAGTCTGCACACCCCCAATGAGCGTGGATGATATTATTGAGGGTTGGATTTCTCTCGACATGGATTTGTCCGAAGTATTTGGTGTCTGGAGATGGATTTCTCCACAGGGTTGGATTGCCCTTTTTCCTCCGTACTGGATGACTTATAGTCAGTGTTGTATATATTCCAGGATGGATTTCCCTGGGCCGCATGGGCCATATATAGTACCGAGTGGTTGAGCATTAATATATTATTGAGGGATGGATTTCTCTAGACATGGATTTGTCCGAAGTACTTGATACCTGGAGATGGATTTCTCCACAGGGTTGGACTGCCCTTTTTCCTCGATACTTGGTGACTTATAGTCAGTGTTGTATATGTTCCGGGATGGATTTCCCTGGGCCGTATGGGCCATATACAGTACCGAGTGGTTGAGTATGATGAGTGAAAAGTGTGATACAACGAGCTTGAGTACTCTGAGAGTGTGAGTACATGATTCATCTCTAAGATACATGGCATTGGCGTGCATATATGGCATACATGCATAGAGACGCATTTTCCTCATGCTGTATGGTATCACATCATTCATGACATTTTACACACATTGATATGTGGGCATAAAGTGGTATTTTGCACTTATTACTTGGAAAGGAAATGAAACATTTTTATCGTGGAAAGGATTTTTCAAGAAAATTACAATTTTCAAACTATCTCAAAATTTTTCGATAACTTCGATAATGGATTTGGGTTTTCACTGATATCCTTGAAAAGCGAAAATATTTTCGAAAAATTGTGCAAAAGCTGAACATTTTTTATCTCTGAGATTATTTCCTTGTTTATATGCTCTACGTTGTATGAACTACTGTTGGTTATTGGTGTTGGATTCGACCTATGTTCCAGCTCATCATTGCTTTCCACCAGAGGTTAGGTTTGTTACTTTTTGAGTACATGGGGTCGGTTGTACTCATACTGCACTTCCTGCACATTGCATGCAGATCCCGGATGCCGATATTGCTGCGTACGATGGTTGCTGGATTTGAAGGCATACCTGCGTTCCTGCTGCAGCTGCCTCTTATTCACATTAGCCTTAGATTATAAAATTCTGTTTATGTACTTTTCAAACAGAAGATGTATTTTCTTCATATCTTGTTTGTAAACTCTATTCTTAGAAGCTCATAATTTTTACTACCGGTCCTTGGAGAATGTATAAGATTTAGATAATTCCTTTTGTTTAATTATCTTATTAATATTATTGGATTGGATAGTTATTAGTTGGCTTACTTAGCGGGTCAGGTTAGGTTCCATCACGACTAGTGGATGTTGGGTCGTGACATATTGGTATCAGAGCTCTAGGTACATAGGTTCAACAAGTCATGAGCAAATGTCTAGTAGAGTCTTGCGGAACGGTATGATGACGTCCATACCTATCTTCGAGAGGCTACATGATATTTAGGATATGTTACCCATCTTTCCTTCCTTATCGTGAGGCATTGATTCGTCTTGAAACATAACTCTTTGAATACCATCCACGCATTCGTATGTGCATGTGAGCGCTCAGAATCGGTTGTGCATCGATGGCTCTTGATTCCATGGATGAGGTGCAAGATATGATTTCAGTATGTTGATGATTGGCCAGTCTGGAGGAGATGAGGCAGGGTTTTGACTGTAGCTTGAGCATAGAGATGTTGATTGTGTGAGCACGTGCTTTTGGATTTATATGTTCGGTAGTGTCCCTATTAGTGGAATTTGTAGCTGGATGGCTACGTGATGAGTATGATGTGACTGCGGGAAGTGTTCAGATGGTTTGAATGTGACGAAAAGAGTTGGATTGAGATGTAAATTGGTGCTCGATTTCTGTCTTGATTTGACATATAATCTCGAGTTATGGGTGTGTTGAAGGATCTTTCATGTTATTTGGTTGAAGAGTGAAGTAACGTTTTCAATGTCGTGATATGAGTTCAGACTCAGGAAGATTAAGTGATTGCGTAATAGTCATGACTGTGGAAGGGAATAGAGAGATGTCAGTTTGAGGCAAAGCAAGTGGATTATCTCTTGCGTGGTGTCCTGAGGTTTGTGTGATCCCTATGTTGCTTGTGGCGAGTTCTCTTTTACCATTGAATTATATGTGTTGCAATTTGAGTTTGGATTGTTTATGAGAGATGGCTTGCCTGTTACAAGGGCGAATGCGAGATTTGCTGATGATTTAATATTAGATGGTTTGTGTTACATAAGCTTATGAAGGATTTAGTTAAATTTCAGTGTGGGATTTTGGGCAGCAACAAAGTATGGGTATTACTCCCTCCGTTTCAGTTTATGTGAACCTATTTCCTTTTTAGTCCGTGCCAAAAAGAATGACCCCTTTCCCTATTTGGAAATAATTTACCTTTATGCAATAATTTATGGCCACACAAAATATATATGCCTCATTTTGCACCACAAGTTCAAATGTCTTATCTCTTTTCTTAAACTCCGTGCCCAGTCAAATGGGTTCACATAAATTGAAATGGAGGGAGTATAACTTATCAAGTGCTTTATTCCTTCGCTTTGAGCCAAGTGGGGGAGTCTGCTATCGACGGGTTGATTGCGCGGCTATGTGTTGTATTGGTTTCGGTTTGAGGTATACTTGTGAATAAGTTATGTTCTGCAGAGGGTGAGACTCAGTAAAGGAGTTTCTGGATACGGGTTGTATTATACTTTAAGAGGATATGGGAAACATGGAATAATTGAGTTGTTATGCGTTAAGGATATAGTGTTCATAGAGTAGAAATTTGCTCGGTTGCTTAGAGGTGAATTACTTCTTAGGGTGTATGGGGTGCAAATGGGGCACAAGTTGTTCAGTCTGTTTTGGCGGTGCTATAGAGATTCGAGTAGAGTGGATGACCCTCGAGAATGGTTCTAATGAATTCAAGATTTATACGTGGTGTATACGGTGAAATCGGAGGGTCCAATTTCCCGTTATTAAGGCATTCCAAAAGACCATCTCGGAGCCTCGAGGCCGCAAAACTGTGATCGAGTTCCATCCCTCGATGCTCATCGACACCCAGCCTAGAAGCAATATCGACCATGGCAAGGGTAAAGACAGGGAGTTCCCAAGATGCACGGCTAAGTCTGACAAAGCCTAGCCGGCCTACTCTGAACGACCTACTCTGAACCCGAATCAGGGTGTCATGTCTAGCCGTCCCATCTCCATATCTTTACAATTAACGTATTTTATACCGTGTAGGGATTCCCCTTCTATATAGAGGCAATCCTCATCATTTTGTAAAGGGCGGCTGTTGCTCCACCTACTTCACACGAAATATACAAGAACTCTCTCTTTTTTTCTCTCCAACATACTCTCTCGATATTGTTGCTTTTATTTATTACTTTCATACTTGTTCTTCATTTATTGCTTATCATTGGCCATAAAGAGCCTTCGCTGATTATTTTACAATTGTTAGCCTTTCCCTAATTACCCTTAATAGCTCGAGCCCGAGCCCAGGAATCGACCTCGAGGCCCCATATCGGTCAGTCCGAGGCCCCGATTGGTCAGCTCATCGGTTCGATTGTAACTCTATTCTAGCTTGCATTTCGTCTCTAAACTTCATACACTTAGCATCATCTGCTTAAGCAACTAGCATAAAAATAGATCACGTATTTTTAGAGTACCATCAACATATTTAATTGTTATTACCATTTTCACGATAAACAGTTTGGCGCCCGCCGTGGGGCTAAAAATAATAGTGATTATTTTCTTTCTGGTTTCATCACATAACTCAAGTTATCTTTCACGCTTTTTCTTGTCCAAGATCTTCGATTTCAGGTTAAAATGTCTGATTCAGTAAACAACAATATTGAGAACCACGGAGAAAATGTTGTGGCTGTTCTAGGTGTTGGTGAGCCGCCACAAAATCGTGAGAACGTGCGAAGACCGGTTCCGACAGACGAAATCTCTTGTGACGCTCGACACGTCGAAACAAGCTCCCACACTAACATGAGCATACACCAAGTCGTCAGTAGGAAGCCCAAAAAACCCCAACTCGGGAAGAACGGGAAGTTAGCCTTCATGTTATTTTTGAAATGTTGCAGGCACAACAACTTGCTATTGCTCAACTGCAAAGTCACCAGAAGACTCCTAGCACGGTAGTACCAGAGACAGCTCCCCCGGCCGAACAGGTACCGGAGAGCTCAAGCAATAATGGGTCGATAGCCGATCCCGCCATCATAAAAATGCTCGAGGACCTCAACAAAAGGATCGAATCGGGCGAGAAAATGATAGCAGCCAACGANACAAAATAGCAAAATCTACGTCCTACCTCTAGGAACTACGGCCTACCGGCCTCATCTTCACTCTCCTTGGTGTCGGACAGGAGTAACCAAGCATCACGCTCGTCCGCCCTCGCTCGCGCCAACTCTTCCGAGAGGATAAAACCCCTGGCGCGGATCTCCTCAATAATCTTTCTTCGAGACTTGCGACGAGCGCATTCTTTGATCCTCTCTTCACGATCGAGGACCCTCTTCAACTCGGCTTGAGAATCGGTAGCGTCCTTCAAATAAATCGCCATCTCCTGATCGGCCTTAGTTCGACTTAGTACTGCTCTGGTCCAGGCATCAACGATCTTAGCCTTGACCTTCGAAAGCTCGAATTCGAGCTTCGTGATCATATCCGCTTGAACCAAAGCATTATCACAAGCTAAACGGAGTTGAACCTCGAAGACGGGAACTTTAGCCAGGGTGTTCTTCTCCTCTGAAGCCAGAACCTCCGCCCGAACTCTTAGCTCATCACAGTCATTCTTGATTCGGTCAGCTTCATCCCGAAGACGTTCCAGGGCCTCCGTCTTTTTCTGCAACTGGAATAAACGAAGTGTTAGCCTCAGAAGCTAAAAGGCGGAACGCATACACACCCAGGATGGAAAATTACCCGCTCCATCTAGTAGTTCTTGTAATTCAAGCTCCGGCACGCTTCATATCGCAAGTGTGCCAGCTCGACCTCCTTTTCCCCGCAAAGGAGCCTAAGGGACCTATCCTCGATCAGAGCTTTTCGGAACCTAGCTCCATGATAGAGCAGCTCAGACCTAATCCTGTCAGAAGCCTGCAGAAGAAAACTCGATAAGAAAAGCAAGGTGCGGGATTCAAAAGGCCTATGTCGAAACTCACCGCAAAGTGAAGCCGGCGGACTTCCTCGAAGACCGAGGGAAAATTTGCTAATCTAGTCCCCTCAGCCCTGGAAGAAGCGACTCCGGTCGAGGCACGGTCGCTCGCAGAAACCACCTTTCCGGAATCAGGAACTAGGGGCGCGACAGGCTCAAACGGCGTTTCCGTCTCGAAGCCCCGGCCCTGTTTTGCCTTACTCTGAGCGCCATCGCCCTGCGAATGCATGTCTCGCTTATTATTGTCATTCTTTAGATCGGAAGCTGGCGACCCCTCTCCCTCTCCGGAGGAGCACGGCTTCGCCTCTGAAGGCTCTCCGACCTACAGCAGGAAGATTAATACACAAAAAGGGGAAATGTCTCTCCGAATGAACAAAGGGTAGGAAAAAAGTAGTACACACGCATACCGTGATGTTTTGTTTCCCATCTGCCCGGGGCACAGCTCGCCACCTACGCTCATCACAAGTCAAGTGGGTCGCCAACTTCCGGACCCAACCAGGCAGATCAGGAACGTCGCCCGATGCCCATGAAATCGCTACAGAAAAGGAAAAAACACGGTCATGAACTAGACTTCGCCATAAATAAATCTGAGAAGGCACGGGATGTACCACTTACGTGCATAGTTCCATTCCTCGGGGAATGGCATAAGTTCCACAGGGATAACGTCAGCTGTTCGAACTCGGACGAACAGACTCATCCACCCCCGATCTCTATATTCCCCATTGTCAACAACGAAGGGCGTGGTTGACCGACACCGCAAGGTTAGCAGACCTCGATAGTGAACGGGCCGATACAGCCTAATGAGATGACTGAGCGTAAATTCGAGCCCCGCCTTCTCCGCAAAGAACCACTTCATCAACACTACATGCCAAAACGACGGATGTATCTGTGCCAAGGTAATCCGATACCTTAAACAGAAGTCAAGCACAACCCTATCAAGGGGGCCCAGTGTGAAAGGATATGTGTACACATTCAGGAATCCATCAACATGATCCGAGATGCCCTCATCCACGGAAAGATTCTGTAACACTACTCCCTCCCCCCATTCGCAATCTCTCCTCACTAACTCAAGGTGCCCCTCTCCTATCGAAGAAATAATCTTCAAGGAAGGCTCTCTTTGATCATGAGCATCAGGAGCGGAACTCTCCCCTCTCTACCAAACTGGCCCCGATGTAACAGTCATGGCTATGGCGAGACTAGAAGAACTGAAGCAGGAACCTGCACAAATACTTTATTGCTAAGGTAATGAAGGGCTCAATGCCGAAATGAGAGGATAATTATCTAAAATGGGGAGATCCCTAAGTGAGCGGAAGCGACCCTATATCTATATATGAAGATGCGGCATCGTTGCGAATCCCGAGGTGGTACCCGACCTCGAGAATCTCCATAAAAAAGGAAGCCAGGCTTTAAGAAGCCAATGACATCATCTCCAATCCCGAGGTGGTACCCAACCTCGAGGATCTCCATCAAAAATAAGCCAGGCTTTAAGAAGCCAACGACATCATCTCCAGTCTCGAGGTGGTACCCGACCTCGAGGACCTCCATCAAAAAGAAGTTAGACTCCAGGAAGCAGTTAGCACCATCGCAGGATTCGAGATGGTACCCTATCTCGAAGGCTCCTCTCAAGAAGAAAAATAAGCACTTTGAGCTCCATCCATAAGGTTTCGACCTCAGGATATCGCCTAAAGTCTGGCGACCCCTCATCTGAGACCTATCCACAACACCTCAAAGGTTATCTACATCAAGTTCAAAGCAAGTTTCTAGGTGCCTAAAGCTGACCCTTACTCGGAGACCGCTCTCGAAAATTTCAAGGCTCGAGGTACTATGTTCGTATGACCTAAGGGTCCCGACGGCCCGAGTTTATCGGACCGATTCAAGCTTGATCCGAGGAACAACAGAGGGCGCCGAGAGGTGCCGTTTTTATGAACCGATGACTAGAAAGAATACTTGCATCCGTGTTAGACATGGACAATAGTCAGCAAAGGCATAAATTCTGAAATCTCCACAAATGTAAAAAGAATATGGCAAGCATCAAAGACGAAAGTCGAGAAAATATCTTTATATTCATAAATGTTTGGTTACAACGGCCCACGAAAGGTCCTTACATACGATTACAAAAGCCCATAAGGGGTCCTTACACAGAAACAAAGAAGCAAAGGGGTGCACACCCATAGTAAAAGCCTAAAAGCTTAGTCTACCCTCGAAGGTCCATCTCCGATAGCAGCATCTCCGAGCGCCGCCTCCTCGAAGGTGATCTCTTCGACCGCCACATCCTCTAGGTTCCCAGCTCGATCCCACAGAATAATATCTCTGAGGGAGAAGATGAAGAAGAGGAAAGGGGAAGGATGCAGAAGAGGCAGAGAAAAGAGACATGGCCCGCCAAAGCCAAAGGTTGAAGATTCGGCTGGCACTAGCCCCAGCGGCCGGTTGTGCCATTTTATCCCTTAGGAAAACCCAAGGAATGAAGTGCCAACCAGGCCAGGGTAGGAGAGTGAGCAGTGGTGTATAATCCGAACACTCTCCCGAGCAGCAGTGTAGAGTCCAAACGTCCTTCTAGATCGGAAGAAGTTGGCCGCCCCTGTATCATCACCACGAGCCAATAACGACAGCAGTAACAGGCGTAACAACAACAACAATAGCGACAAGATGGTATGATCTCGCTCGACAAGGGGTAGCTCAGGCAGAAGGCCACCACACATCCGATGAAAATGCTGCCATATAACCTTAAAGCCGTGAACCCCAAACATGGTGGTTAGCAATGGAGGAAGATAGTAAGAAGAAAGGGATGAATGAATAGAGAAAGGCACTTGGATAAAAAGATAGTGCCGGAATGCCCCCATTTATAGGGGGTGATAACACTGCCATCAATGCCTTTGAAAGATGGATCGGCAGGCGCAATCAATGCATTCTTGAAAAACTGAATCGACGGCGGTACTGTCACTTTGAAGAATGGGAATCGATAGTGCATTGAATGGCGCCAAAAAGACAAGTCCGTGGGATGTCCCGATTGTCGTGAAGGCCCACGTCATGGGTTGCATCACCGGTATGGCATTGTCTCGGGGAGCTCGAGGAGTTGGGCATCAAAACCATTTCCCATCGCTTCGTTCTAGGAAATGCGGAGACTATCTGTAAACGATGAAATCAGAGGGTCCAATTTCCCGTTATTAAGGCATTCCAGAAGACCATCTCGGAGCCTCGAGGGCGCAAAACTATGACCGAGTTCTCTCCCTCGAGGCTCGTCGACACCCGGCCAAGAAGAAATATCGACCATGGCAAGGGTACAGACGGGGAGTTCCCAAGACGCACGGCTAAGTTTGACAAAGCCTCACCGGCCTACTCTGAACGACCTACTCTGAACCCGAATTAGGGTGTCATGTCTAGCCGTCCCATCTCCATATCTTTACAATTAACGTATTTTATACCCTCTAGGGATTCTCTTTCTATATAGAGGGGATCCTCGTCATTTTGTAAAGGGCGGCTGTTGGTTCAACTACTTCACACGAAATATACAAGAACTCTTTTTTTTTTCTCTCCAACGTACTCTCTCGATATTGTTGCTTTTATTTATTACTTTCATACTTTGTTCTTCATTTATTGCTTATCATTGGCCATAAAGAGCCTTCGCTAATTATTTTACAACTGTTAGCCGTTCCCTGATTACCCTTAATAGCTCGAGCCGAGCCCAAGAATCGACCTCGTGGCCCCATATCGGTCAGTCCGAGGCCCCGATTGGTCAGCTCATCGGTTTGATTGTAACTTTATTTTAGCTTGCATTTCGTCTCTAAACTTCATACACTTAGCATCATCTGCTTAAACAACTAGCATAAAAATAGATCACGTATTTTTAGAGTCCCATCAACAAATTTAATTGTTATTACCATTTTCACTGTAAACATGTGGCAATTGAGAATGTTGCAGATTTGTATATGGCTAGAAGCTGAGAGTTACATTGGATGGTGTCGAGACTCGCAGTATTTCTATATCATTTTGGATTCTACATTCAGTATCAGGAAGGTAAAAATGAATAGCTTTAAATTCACAGAAGGTCTTTTAGAGCAGGTATCTCGGTTGTGTACTTTTGGGGTGCTTAAGAGAGCATTCAACGGCTTATGAGCCTTAGGGCGATGTAGTTTTATGCTAGGGTCTCGTATGGTGAGTCTTGGTTGAGGATTATGGCATAGTGTATGCGGTGTGTTGTGTAGGATTGATATTTGCATGTGTTAGATCACAGTTCAATTTTGAAGGGGAGGCCATGAGTCCTTAGGCAATATGGACAATTTCAAATGACTAGGTAAATAATATTACTATTTGGTATGGCTTGATGAGAGTATACATTTCAGAAGGGGGGATGTGTTTTGATTTATGGATACTTCATTGGTATTGCGGCACTCTCCTGGTTGATCGACTACTAATGTTCAAATTTTGCTTTATGGCACGGAAGAATTATAGAAGTATTCCTCGTGGGATGATCACGTATGAGAGATGTGTTAGATATTCGAACGGTGGAGTTGGATCGGATATGGTAATTTGTGTGCTCTAGAGATTTAGAGACTGGGAGTTCTCATAAGTAGATTGTATCGTGGTTGTGGACTGTGAAAATGTGACCAAAGCTAGTCAGGGGATGGTATGTGTTATGGGTAAGTCATTGTGTATCTTTGGAGGGTCGTGTATCTATTTGTGGGTGACCAGAGCTAATTTAGGGGCCCAGTGGCAGGCTCAATTAGGATGTGTGCTCTGCATTGGGTCGAATTGGTTGGCTCCATACTGCTATTGTTGAGGTATGTGCCATTCGATTGTTGCCGAGCTTATTCGTGTTCTGAAGTGATCTTTGAGTTACTCTTCTATGCTACGAGGTGTTGTGATTTGTTGGTTATGTGCACATTTGGTGCGGTTTTATTTGAGCTTTATAGCGGAATTTGAGCGAGATGAGTATTTGGGTATTGCATGATTGATTGCGTGTTGGCTATGTTCTTTCCGGATTGTGGTATCGTGTTATTTGCTCTCCGTGATTATGGTAATGCTCTTTGGGTATTGGATGTCGAATCTCGCGTGGTTAGTGGTTTTGAGCAAGGCGGCTTGAGGTATGTAATATGGATCAGCATTTGGATGGGGTCACACATTGCGGGGGAGTTATGTTGAATATGATCCTCTGTGTTAGATTCGTGTGTTTTGGTTCTATGGTGTGTGATGGGTTCTTAGCATTTTGTTATGGTGGTACCCGTGGAGCTTGTGGATGGTTCTCTTGTTTGAGTCATTTTCCATGTTTGAGTACATTTGGAATGTTGCTAATTGGTGCATGGGTTGAACGTATTGTGGTTTTAGATTGTATCGATGTGTCATGCCACTAGAGTGGACGGGTTGGATGAGATGAGGTCATTGGACCCAGAATGGATACTATCGAATTTGATTGTGGTATATTTGGAAGGATAATATCGAAAGTCGGCTTAGAAATTGGATATAGTTCTTGTCGAAGGAGGGAGAGTTCCATGACTTGTTGGTCTAATAAGTGGTTACGAGTTTCTGCGTGTTTCTTTGATCATTGGCAGTGCACAAAGGTTCACAACAAGATTTTAGTTGATATGAGGTTCGTTACCGGTGTCGAGTTGGTTATCGAGCAGCTATTGCGGTCGGAAGTTATTGCTATGAGTATTTGAGTTGTGTGGTATATCCCGTGATTGTGTCGTGGGTCATGATTATGGCTTGATACAGCTTGGTAAGACTTATACAGTGTGTATATGCGAAGTTCGGGTCTTGTAGTAATTCTGAATATTGGAAATTGGATACTGTGGTTTACGGACTAAGGATGGAGTAATGATATTCAGTTTTGTGGTGTGGTCGGGCCTAGTTGAAATAGGGTGATGTGGAATCACCCCCGAGTATGTGTATGGTAAAGTTATACGATGGTTTGATGGCCTTGGGAACAACTCTTGGCACGTTCGAGGACGAACGCATGTTTAAGTGGGGGAGAATGTAACGACCCGAATGGTCGTTTTGAGCATTTGCACTTCTCTCGGTAGTTTGGGGGCACGAGTAGCTTCATATGATGTATTAGGAATTGTGTACGAAATTTGAGTTCATTCCGAGTTGATTTGATATGTTTCGGTGCAAGTTTTTTGAAGTCGAAAGTTCATTAAGTTTGATTTGAGGTGTGTTTCATCATTTCGATGTTATTATGCATGATTTGAGGCCTCGAGTAAGTCCGGGTTATGTTATGGGACTTGTTGGTATATTCGTACGGGGTCCCGAGGGGCTCGAGTGAGTTTTGGATAGAATTGGGTTGTGTTGCGCTCGTTTTTCTTATGTTTCAACGTCGTTTCTTCAAGCATAAATGGTACCAAAATAAACAAATGAGCTCTGATTTCTGTTTTGGTTGAAGCATTAGATCCGTATCGTACGGATCTGTAGCAAAATGAATCGTCAAATTTGGACATCATATGACGATTTTATGGTCATATTACTAAGAATTGGGTCGCCAGATTTTTCAGATTAATTACAAAATTGCCAATGACTGCATTTTCCAAATATTGAAACCAATATCTCCTTCAATATAAGGTCAAATAGAGTGATTCAAGAGCCTATTGACTAGAATTTCATAAGGAATCCATTGGAGGCATCAAAAGTGAGTTTCGAGATCTTTTGGCATAAGAAACAAGGCAGAACAGTTTTAAATGAGGGTTTTGTTCATTTAACGTATTTTGAGTTGGGGAGCTCGGAATTTTGTCAATTTTCGAGGCGATTTTCAGCATATGAATTGGGTTTCAAGCCGTTCGGAGGTCGGAACGCACGTGATGGCATTCTTGGAGCATCACTTGGCTTGCTCGGTGTCGGAATTGGATTGTTTAAGATAAGTAGCTCTTCTAAACTTAGTGCTTATGGTATGAAACCCCGAATTATGTGTTATGTGATTGGTGTTAAGGTGACGCACATGCTAGGTGCGGGCATGTGAGCCTTCACCCTATGAGTTGTGACTCTGTTGTTTCCAAGGCACTGTTTAGTGGCCCACTTTGCTGATATTTGTGTTTTACACTATGTGATAAAGTAATTGAGCTGTACATCATGCTAGATATCCTGTTTAGGTTTTATGCTGATATTATTGGGACCCTAGCGGTCGTTTCTTGTTGTCATCTCATTGATTTTATTGATATTTCGTACTCAGTCATATTCATGCATTCATATAAAATCTCAGTCCCAGTTGTTACTTTTTGATACATAATATCATTATTCCGGGTCAGTTTTCATGATATTGTGAGCCCGTGGGTAAAACTAGAGAGATTGATGACCGAGTGAGGCCCAGAGCCTGATTTTGAGTGACAGTTATGGGATTGGGTTGCATGCCGCATCATGTTTTATTGATTTATGCCATGATTGACTTGTTATAGCGCTTGGGCTGAAGGAGCCCCTCCGGAGTCTGCACACCCCCAGTAAGCGCGTATGATATTATTGAGGGATAGATTTCACTGGACATGGATTTGTCCGAAGTATTTGATGTCCGAAGATGGATTTCTCTACAAGGTTGGACTGCCCTTTTTCCTCGGTATTGGGTGACTTATAGTCAGTGTTGTATATGTTCCGGGAAGGATTTCCCTGGGTCGTATGGGCCATATACAGTACCGAATGGTTGAGTATGATGAGTGGAAAGTGTGATACAGTGAGGTTCAGTACTCTGAGAGTGTGAGTACATGATTCATCTCTGAGATACATGGAATTGGCATGCATATATGGCATAGAGTGGTATTTCACACTTATTACTTGGAAAGGAAATAAAACATTATTATCGTGGAAAGGATTTTTCAGGAAAATTACAGTTTTCAAACTATCTCAAAAGTTTTTCAATGACTTCAATAATGGATTTGGGTTTTCACTGATATCCTTGAAAAGCGGAACTATTTTTGGAAAATTTTACAAAAGCTGTACATTTTTTTATCTCTGAGATTATTTCCTTATTTATATGCTCTACGTTGTATGACTGCTGTTGGTTATTGGTGTTGGATCCGACCTATGTTCCAGCTCGTCACTGCTTTCAACCTGAGGTTAGGTTTGTTACTTTATGAGTACATGGGGTCGGTTGTACTCATAATGCATTTCCTGCACATTGCGTGCAGATCCCGGATGCCGATATTGCTGCGTACGATGGTTCATGGATTTGAAGGCATACCTGCGTTCCTGCTGCAGCTGCCTCTTGTTCATGGTAGCCTTAGATTATGAAATGCTGTTTGTGTACTTTTCAAACAGAAGATGTATATTCTTCATATCTGCTTTGTAAACTCTATTCTTAGAAGCTCATGATTTGTACTACCAGTCCTTGGGGAACGTATAAGATTTAGATAATTCCTTTGTTTAATTGTCTAATTAATATTATTGGATTGGATAGTTATTAGTTGGCTTACCTAGCGGGTTGGGTTAGGTGCCATCACGACTAGTGGATTTTGGGTCGCGACACCAATTCCTTGAGTAGAAAGGCTATGAGTATGGGTAGCTTTGCGTATATTCCAGTTGGGGAGAGCCGCTAGCATTAGATGTTCCGGCTTTGTCCAATCAGTTCGAGGTTAGATGTTTCAAAGCCCAGCCGTGTTCTAGCTTGCACGGTCTCTCAGTCTTCTTTGTATGAGTCTATCAGAGAGCGTCAATATGATGACCCCCATTTGCTTGTCCTTAAGGACACGGTGCGGAACAATGGTGCCGACCAGGTTACTGTTGGTGATGATGTGGTTTTGCTGATGTCGGGTAGGATTTGTGTGCCCAATATGGATGGGCTTGAGGAGTTGATTCTTGAGGAGGCCCACAGTTCCGGGTATTGCATTCATCCAGGTGCCGCCAAGATGTATCAGGACTTGCGGCAACATTATTGGTGGAGGAGGATGAAGAAGGATATAGTTGCATATGTAGCTCGGTGTCTAAATTGTCAGCAAGTAAAGTACGAGCATCATAGACCTGGTGATTTGCTTCAGAGGCTAGAGATTCCTTAGTAGAAGTGGGACCGTATTACTATGGATTTCTCTGTTGGGTTCCCACAGACTCAAAATAAGTTTGACGCGATATGGGTTATTGTGGACAGGTTGACCAAGTCAGTACTTTTCATTCCAGTGGCAGTTACCTATTCTTCGGAGCGGTTAGCTGAGATCTATATCCGCGAGAACGTCCATCTTTACGAGTGCCAGTGTCCATCATTTTTATCAAGGTACGCAGTTCACCTGGCACTTCTGGAGGGCCGTACTGCGTAAGTTCGACACACATGTTGAGTTGAGTACAACATTTCACCCCTAGACGGACGGATAGTGCGAGCGCACTATTCAGATATTGGAGGATATGCTTCGCACTTGCGTTATGGATTTTGGGGGTTCTTGGGATCAGTTCTTGCCACTTGCGAAGTTTGTCTACAACAATAGCTACCAGTCGAGCATTCAGATAGCTCCCTATAAGGCATTATACGGGAGGCGGTGCCCTTCGCCAGTTGGTTGGTTTGAGCCAGAGAGGCTCGGTTGTTGGGTACCGATTTGGTTCAGGATGCCTTGGAAAAGGTCAAGATGATTCAGGGTCGACTTCACACAGCTCAATCTAGGCAGAAGAGTTATGCCGATCATAGAGTTCGTGATGTTGCATCCATAGTTGGAGAGAGGGTATTGCTCCGGGTTTCACCCATGAAAGGTGTGATGAGGTTCGGAAAGAAGGACAAGTTGAGCCCTAGGTATATCGTACCCTTTGAGATTCTTGAGAGAGTGGGTGAGGTGGCCTACAAACTAGCATTGCCACCTAGTTTGTCAGCAGTCCATTCGGTGTTCCATGTGTCCATGGTCCAGAAGTATTACGGTGATCCGTCCCATGTGTTAGATTTTAGCTCAGTCCAATTAGATAAGGATTTGACTTATGAGGAGGAGCCGGTGGCCATTCTATCTTGGCAAGTCTGGAAGTTGAGGTCTAAGAGTTATCCATCAGTTCGAGTGCAGTGGCGAGGTCACCCAATAGAGGCACCCACGTGGAGTCCAAGTCGAACATGCGGAGCAGATATCCACACCTATTTCACCAGTCCAGGTATTCTTTTATGTCCGTTCGAGGACGAATGTTTGTTTTAGAGGTGGAGAATGTGATGACCCGATAGGTCATTTTTAATTTTAGCATTCTTTTCTATGTTTCGAGACTTCAAATAGCTCCGTTTAGCCTTCCTCAATTTGCGTGCACAATCCAAGTCTTTTTCTGGAAAATATTCATCTGAAAATTGAAGAAATATGAAATCTTGCCTTAAAACTCATTTGAGTTGATTATGGTCAATGTTTTGTGTAAATGGACCTGGATCAGTGTTATGATGGTCTGGTGGGTCTGTATCGTGATTTGGGACTTGGGTGTATGCCCGGAATCAAATTCGGAAGTCCCTTACTTGGTTTAACGTGATTTGTTGAAAACTAGTAATTTGAAGGCTTAAACAATTCCTATGTTTGACCGTAGGTTGAATTTGTTGCTACCGGGTTCGGATTTAGGTTCTGGAACTTGGTACAGGTTCATTTCACTAATTATGACTTGTCTGCATATTTTGGCGCAAAACGGGGTTGATTTGATGTGATTCGGACGTCCGGTTGTAAATTTGCATGTTCTCGAGTTTCTTTGAAAATATCATTCATTTTGATGTCCGATTCTTAGTTATAGGTGTTATTTTGGTATTTTGATTGCACGAGCAAGTTTGTATGATGTTATTACACTTGTCTGCATGTTTGATTTGGATCCCGAGGGGCTCGGGTGAGTTTCGGATAATCTACAGAGTGATTTTTGGACTTAGGCTATTGCTGGTTTTTTATTCTACTGATGTATGGTGTATTCTTGTTCGCGATCGTGAAGATATTCCCGCGATCGCGAAGAGTAATCTAGGCTTGGGTGGATTTTCCTCTATGCGAACGTGAGGCTGTGGACGTGAACGCAAAGCAATTGTGGGATCACCATTCGCGAATGCGACCAACATTACGCAAACGCGATTAGTAAGGGGCCTGGGAGGGGAGCAGGGGTTTGTTGTACGCGAACACGAACCCAGGCTCAAGAACGTGATGGCCAGGGGGACAGACCATTGTTAACGCATGCAACCCCTCGCGAATGCGAATGCCTTTGGCCGCTTCTGCTTTGCTATCGCGTCAGGTGTCTCGCGAATGTGATGAACACCTGATGCCAAGTGATTTAAATGTTCAAAAGACGGGATTTTCTTCATTTTTCACTATCTTCACATTAGAGCTCGGCCTAGAGGCGATTTTGAAGAGATATTTCATCACCACCTTGTAGGTTGGTATATTTTAACTCGTTTTCTTCCATTCCCATCAACAACCATTGATTTCTAACCTTAATTTATGCTATTTCATGGTAGAAAATTAGGGATTTGGGTAGATTTGGGCGATTTCTGTAAAATTGAGATTTAGACCTCGAATTGAGGTTAAATTTCGAAACTAATCACATAATCGAGCCTGGGGGTGATGTGTAATTGGGTTTTGGTACGAATCTCGGGTTTTGACCAAGCAAACCCGGGGTTGACTTTTGTTGACTTTTTGGGAAAAGTGTAAAGATCCTTGCTTTATGTATCGTAACTGATTTCACTATTATTGTTTGTTGATATTAAGTCGGTTTTGGTTATATTCGATTGGTTTGGAGGCAGATTTTAGAGGAAAGGCCCCGGTGGAGCTTTGATTTGCTTGCGAAGCGAGGTAAGTGTTGGGTCTAACCTTGATTTGAGGGAATTAGGAACTCCTAAGCTATATGTTATGTGAATTACGTGTGTAACAACGTATATAAAAGGTGACGAGTGTATATGCGCCCTCAAAATAATTGTTTCCATACTTTCCTGTATTTCATTAATTATCTTATTCCATGTCCTAACTGTTATATGCTTTAACTGCTTTCTATGTCGTAACTTGCTACTTGTCATTAATAACTCTTGTATTAGAATGTTCGTTTCTTCCATAATTCCATGATTAATTGCTACTTGCCTTAATTGTTTTACTTGTACACTTTAACTATCGTATATTTGGCTTGTCTTGTTGCTTTGTATTAATTGTAGCATTCATTGATTTGGTACGGAGTTCCTTTATTGATTTGCTTCATATTCTGTTATCGTAGGAGTTTTTGTGAATTTGAGTCGTTGGATTGGTTACATTTATTGAATTTGTTTATGGATCGAGTTGCATGCCGCAACGGTTGTGATATGGTGAAATAAGGGAGTATTTGGTATCGATATGGTGGGATCGGGTTGCACGCCGTAACGGATTTTATATGTGATTATGATATTGATATGCTGAAATAAGGGAGGATTTTGATATTGATACGGTGTGATCGGGTTGCGCACCGCAACGGATTTTATATGTTATTCTTGATATTGATATGGTGAAATAAGGGAGGATTGTGTTTGTACGGTAGGATGGGGTTGCGCGCCATATTGGACTGTGTGTTTTGTATTCATTGTTGTTATTGCGTTGATTTGCAGTGTTGCTACATGAAATTATGAGATCGGTTATTTCGGGTTCTCTGATTACAAGAGTTGAATACTTTTTCATAAGTTGACTGCCTTACCTTTCTTGTTTACCTTTCCTATTATTATTATCACACTGCGTACAGATTATTGTAAGTGACCCGCCTTAGCCTCGTGACTACTTCGTCGAGGTTATGTTCAGCACTTACAAAGTACATGAGGTTGGTTGTACTCATACTACACTCTGCACTTCTTGTGCAGATTTTGGAGTCGTTCCTAGGGGCAGTTAGTAGATTGCTCGGATTAATTGCTTGACGGAGACTTAAGGTACAGTTGCACGACGTTCGCAGCCTTGAAATCCCTTTCTACATTACTCTAGTTGTTTACTTTATTTCAGTCAGTTATACTTTCATTCAGACTTTAATTTGTAGTACTCTAGTCGCTCGTGTACTTGTGACACCGGTTCTGGGATTGTATCTGGATATCGCTGTTATTTTACTTCACTCACTCTATTTTTGTTTATTCAATTTCTTGGTTATCATTTAATTTGAATTGTTTAGAAATGGCAACAAACTATCCTAACGTTGGCTTGCCTAGCAAGTGAAATATTAGGCGTCATCACAGACCCGAGGGTGGGAATTCCGATTCGTGACAAGGTGTCATCACGACCCCGAGGTTGAGAATCTGGATTGTGACGTAAACATTACTCATAAAATCAATGTGTCATCTAAACAAACTCACATTTTATAATGGTGAATTAATTATCGTGTATTTTTAAAATTTCATAAGAGGTTAAACATAAAATGAATCGGGTGTCTAATTTTTTTATTTTTAAATTATTAGTAACAATTGAATATAAGGGTGGGAGTAAATTTTTTAAGATATTAAAAATCTTACTCCTAATACTTTTGTTTTCTAAAGTTAGTAATGAAGTAAGGAAGCAGTTATATAGGTTGGGGCTTCATGTCCAACTATATAGAGAGGGGTTTTTTGTAAAGATTAGTGCACGTATTGGTTTTTTCCCAGGAAATAAAGATTAAATTTTATCAAAAAAAAACGTAAGTAATGAAGTAAAGGATATGTGAAAGGTAAATAATTAAATTTTTGTATAATAAACAAGTGTAGCTAGATATTATCTGTCACGACCCAAATTTCACATGTCGTGATAGCGTCTATCGCAATATTAGGCAAGTCGACAATCACAATAATCGCGCATCATTAAATTTGGAAACATAGTAAAATAAGCTCAAGAGTAAAATCTCATAAATACTGATAAGAAAATACCACGACTCAATACAATATCCCCCAAAATCTGGGTGTCACCAAGTACATGAGCATCTAATTGACAACATAGTCTGACTGCTAAACACTGTCTAGAAGGATAGAACGGTACAAATAACTAAAAAGAAGGAGAGTCAAGGTCTATGGAAGCCAAGACAGCTACCTCAAAAGTCTCTGATAGATAAAGCTCAAAAGCTAGCAACTAACGTTCTAAGAAGTACCTTGATCTACATACGAAGTTCAGAGTGTAGTATGAGTATAACCGACCCAATGTACTCAATAAGTAACAAGACTAACCTTGGGTTGAAAGTAGAGACAAGCTCAATCAATACAGTCTAAATAGAAAATTTAACAATACAGAAATGACCGAAAATATGACAATAATATCTCAGAGAAACTCTTAATCTGTTGGTACACATTACAAGAAGGTAGACATGCTTCCAGGTTTAACAGTTAAGCTCAATACATATAAAAATATGGCAAGTATAACTTATATGAATAATATTACATCTCTATATCTACAGGTCAACGTGCATGTCACATGTGATGCAACACAATGAAAACCTCACGTACTCACACTCTCAAAGTATGTAATCTGACTGTCTCAATTCTCGCTCACCATACTCAGTCACTCAGCACTATACAATACATGCACTCGCTGCTGGTATGTCAGACTCCGCAGGGCGGATCCTGCCCAACCGCTAATAAAACCTGCTGCGGCGTGCAACCTGATCCCATCATGAATCAATAATACCTACTGCAACGTGCAACCCAATCCCATCATGAGTCAATAGTACCTGCTGCAGCGCGCAACCCGATCCCATCAATATCACTCACAAACAGGACCTCGGCCTCACTCAGTCATCAATCTCTCTAGTCTCTCGGGCTCACAACACTTATGCAAATCAACCCAAAACAATGATCATGACAATCAGCCCGATCCCATCAATATCACTCAAAAGTAGGCCCCCGACCTTACTCACTCATCAGTCTCTCCAGTCTCCCAGGCTCACATCACTCGTGCCAATCGGTCCAAAATAATGATACATGATATGAGAATAAATGATAACAGAGACTGAGATATAATATGCAATGATGAATGCGACTGAGTACATAACTGCAATCTAAACAAATAATTCAACAACAAAAGATTGAGTGTTGTGGGTCCCAATAGTACCAACACATAGCCTAAACATGATTTCTAACATAAATCACAGCTCAAATTCTCTAACACATAGAGTAGACAGAAGTAATAGGAAGATTCAGTGACTACATAGTTTCACGGGATCGACCAAGTCATAATTACTACGATGCACGCCCACACACCCGTCACCTAGCATGTGCGTCACCTCAACACCAATCCCATAGCACATATTTTAGGGATTCATACCTTCAGAATCAAGTTTAGAAGTGTTACATACCTCAAACCATGCAAATCTCTTCTCCAACAAGCCCTTGCCTTGCTGTTCGGCCTCCAAACGCCTCGAATGTAGGCCACAAACAACTCGATACAATCAATTCCATGAAAAAGCTAAGTTCTTTAACAAAAGTCAAAAAGTTAACTCAAAAAGTCAAATCCAGGCCCACGTCTTAGAACCCAACAAAATTAACAAAAATGCCCATTCAACCACGAGTCCAACCATAACAACATTACTCAAATCAGACACTAAATCGCCACTCAAATTCCCAAGTCTTACTCTCCAATACCTAGCCCAAAACTCCCAAAATTCCACCTTAAATACACATAAACTAGGCGGGAAATTCAATGGGTATTCAAAATTAATGAATAAAAGTGATCAAAAGTGACATACCTCTTGAAATCTAGTGAAATCCCCTTCAAAAATCGCCTTAATCCGAGTTCCCAAAGTCCAAAAATGAATAAAATCTTGGAACCCTTTGACTATATACACCGCCCATGCATTTCGCTTCTGCGGGCCAAAAATCCGCATCTGCGGAACCGCTTTTGTGATGAAAACTTCACTCCTGTGGAATTCACTTAAGCCCTCACAATCCGCACCTGTGCTCCAAGATCCACATCCGCGGAAGCGCTTTTGCGAAGCCAGCCACGCCTGCCCATCTCCGCATCTGCGGGCTTGCAGATACGCAAGATCCCTCGCACCTGTGACCACTAGACAACACCTTCAAGCACCGCATATGCGACCCCTGTCTCGCTTATACGAGCTCGCACCTGCGATTAATTCCCTCGCAGGTGCGGTCACACTAGAAACCCCCAGCTTCAG
Organism: Nicotiana attenuata; assembly: GCF_001879085.1. Lineage (NCBI taxonomy): Eukaryota > Viridiplantae > Streptophyta > Magnoliopsida > Solanales > Solanaceae > Nicotiana > Nicotiana attenuata. The sequence continues at coordinate 2,301,947 of NC_031994.1, forward strand.
CAACTTCCTAAGTCCAAGTTCCAATCGATAACAATCTGAAATCTACCTGAGGCCCTCGGGAACTCAACCAAACATACCAGCAAGTCCCAAAACACGATACGAACTTAGTCGGGGCCTCAAATCACATCAAACAACATCAAAACACAATTCGCACCCAGATTCAAGCCTAATGAAAACTAATGAATTTCCAACTTCTACAATTGATGCCGAAACCCATCAAATCAACTCCGATTGACCTCAAATTTTGCACACAAGTCATAAATAACACAACGGACCTATTCTAACTTCCGAAACAAAAATTCGAGCTGGTAACCACAAAGTCAACTCTCGGTCAAACTTCTCAACTCTCCAAACTTCTATTTTTCCAACTTTCGCTAATTCAAGCCAGAATCATCTACAGACCTCCAAACTAGTATCCTGAAACACTCCTAAGTCCAAAATCACCATACGGAGTTATCAGAACCATCATAACTCCATTTCAGAGCCATTTACACATAAGTCAACATCCGTTCAACTTTTTCAACTTAGGCTTCCAACCTTGGGACTAAGTGTCCCAACTCATTCTGAAACATCCCTGGAACCAAACCGACCACCCCGATAAGTCACATAACAATAAATGAGCATAGAATAAGCTATAAATGGGAGAACGAGGATACAACACTCAAAATGACTGGCCAGGTCGTTACATCCTCTCCATCTTAAACAAATGTTCATTCTCGAATGGACTAGAATCATACCTGGAGTCTCAAATAGGTGTGGATATCTGCTCCGTATCTCCCGCTCAGTCTCCCAAGTAGCCTCCTGGACTGGCTGACCTCTCCACCATACTTTCACTAAAGCTTTGTTCTTTGACCTCAACTTTCGAACCTACTGATCCAAAATGGCCACCCACTCCACATCATAAGTTAAATCACCATCCAACTGAACCATGCTAAAGTTGAAAACATGAGACGGATCGCCGACATACTTCCGGAGCATAGAAACATGAAACACTGGATGAACACTCGACAGACTAGGCGGCAATGCAAGCTTTTAAGCCACCTCTCCAATCCTCTCAAGCACCTCAAAAGGCCCAATATACCGAAGGCTCAACTTGCCCTTTTCCAGAACCTCATAACACCCTTCATGTGTGAAACTCTTAGTAGTACCTTCTCCCCCACTATGTAAGAAACATCGCGAACCTTCCAATCGGCGTAGCTCGTCTGTCTGGAGTGCGTCATGTGAAGCCGATCCTAAATCAACTTAACCTTGTCCAAAGCATCTTGAACCAAGTCAGTACCCAATAACCTAGCCTCACCTGGCTCAAACCAACCCACTGGAGACCGACACCGTCTCCTATACAAGGCCTCATACTGAGCCATCAGAATGCTCGATTGGTAGCTGTTGTTGTAGGCAAACTCTGCAAGCGGCAAAAGTGGATCCCAAGAACCCCCAAAGTCCATGACACAAGCACATAGCATATCCTTAAATATCTAAATAGTGCGCTCGGATTGTCCGTCCGCCTGAGGGTGGAATGTTGTTCATAACTCAACCCGTGTAGCTAACTCTCACTGCACTGCTCTCTAAAACTGCAATGTAAACTATGTGCCCCAATATGAGATGATGGACACTAGCACACCGTGAAGGCGAACTATCTCGCGAATGTAAATCTCAGCCAACCGCTCCGAAGAAAAAGTAGTCCCTATCAGAATAAATGTGCGGACTTGGTCAACCGACCCACAATCACCCAAATAGCATCAAACTTCCTCGAAGTCCATGCGAATCCAACTACAAAATCCATGGTGATACGCTCCCTTTTCCACTCTGGAATCTCAAGCCTCTCAAGCAAATCGCCCGGTCTCTGATGCTCGTACTCCACCTACTGAACCAATATTGCTGCCTCAAGTCCCGATACATCCTTGCGGAAACCGAATGAATGGAATACCGCAAAATATGTGATTCCTCAAGAATCAACTCACGTAGCCCATCCACATTGGTCACACAAATTCGACCCTGCATCCGCAACACCCCGTCATCCCCAATGGTAACCTTCTTGGCATGGCCATGCTGAACTGTGTCCTTAAGGACAAGTAATATCATAGTCCTTTAGCAGCTCCAACAATCTCCGCTGCCTCAAATTTAGATCCTTTTGTTTGAACAAGTGCTGGAGACTCCGATGATTCATAAATAACTCACAAGACACACCGTAAAGATAATGCCTCCAAATCTTCAATGCATGAACGATGGCTGCAAACTCCAAATCATGAACATGGTATTATTCTCATAGGGCTTCTACTAGCGCGAAGCATAAGTTGTCACTCTACCCTCTTGTATTAAGGCACACCCAATACTGATCCAAGAGCATCACAATACACAGTATAAAAACCCGATGTTAAAGGCAAAACTAGAACTTGACCTGTGTCCAAGGCAGTCTTGAGCGCATGAAATCTCTCCTCACACTCATCCGACCACCAAAATGGCGCACCCTTCTGGGTCAACCTGGCCAAAAGCGCTACAATGGACGAGAAACCCTACACGAAGCGACGATAATATCCGGCCAAGCCGAGAAAACTTCGAATCTCAGTAGCTGAAGACGGTCTAGGCCAACTCTAAACTGCCTCTATCTTCTTTAGATCCACCATAATCCCCTCACTGGACACCACGTGCCACAAGAACGCCACTGAACTGATCCAAAACTGACACTTCGAGAACTTGGCATAAAGCTCCTTCTTTCTCAACCTCTGTAGTACAGTCCTCAAATGTTGTGCATGCTCCTCCTAGCTACGTGAGTGCACCAAAATATCATTAATAAATACTATGAAAACAAATCAAGATATGGCTGGAATACACTATTCATCAGATGCATGAATGATGCTGGGGCGTTGGTCAGCCTGAAAGACATCAGAAGGAACTCATAGTAACCATAGCGGGTGTAACGACCCGATCGATCCTTCTGAGTTCTAGCACGTCGTTCAGTGGTTTGAGGCCTTGAGTTGCTTCATTTCAGGTATTATGACTTGTACGTTTGGTCAAATTTGAATTTCGGGAAGTTCGGAGTTGATTTGGAAAGAAAAATCTAATTTCAAAAGATTTAAGTTGGAAGAATTAACCATGGTTTTACTTTTGACTAAACGATCTCTGAATCGAGATTTAAGGTTGCAATAGGTTTGTATGATGATTTCATACTTGGGCGTATGTTCGGATTGAGTATTGAGTGGTCCGGGAGAATTTCGTCGCTTATTGTAGAAAGTCGACATTTTGGAGGTTCTAGAATTTCAAAAGATTTGGTTTGAAGTGGATTTTTATGTTATCGGTGTCCGTTTGAGGTTCCGAGCCTTGGAATAGGTTCAAATTTTTATTTATGACTTGTACACAAAGTTTGGCGTCATTCCGAAATATTCTGATAGGGTTCGGATGCGTTCGTCGGTTCATAATTTGGATGTTTTTTGATGTGATTTGAGGCCTCGAGTATGTCCGTGTTATGTTATGGAACTGGTTGGTGTGATTGGATGGCGTCCCGGGGGCCTTGGGTGTGTTTCAGACAAAGTTTGGCTGATTTACAACTGCTGGTGCTAGAGTCTGGTTTTCTTCTTCGCGAATGCGAAGGGATTCACGTGTTCGCGAAGAAGGATTTTTGGGCTGCTGCGATTTGCCCATGGCGGACTCGATGAAGGAGATTGCGAACACGGGGCGAAGAGGAAGGGGATCTAGGGCCTGCCAGGCGTTAAGCCATCATGAACGCGGCTCATGGCTCGCGAACCCGAAGGGCACGGGTGTCGTGCCCCTTTCTCTCGCAAAATCGGGTTTCGACATGTGAAAACTCTTTTAAGGAAGGTGTTTTAAAATATAGAGTCGCCACCTAATGGATTAAGGTGCATTAGGGCACCTTATTGCAGATAACTCTGTCTAACCAGTTTACGTCACCAAAGATTGGGTAAGGACTCGAAATTACCTCGAAGAGATGGTGTTAGGCACTCTTCGAGGTCCACAATTGTGGGTCCGCCGAACTCAATTATTTGAATTAGTCTATGTGATCAAAGCTAAGAAACAATGAATTACTAAACATCAACTGAAAGACAAGGAAAAGGGGGGGGGGGGTCCTAAATTTTTTAGCCTAAAGGATCACCCCGTGCAACATAAATAATACTTCGTAACTCCCTAAAGATGGGGTGTTACTCATATTATTCAGCGGGCATAGAATATCATCTCCTGCTCCCCCATTACTATCTTTAAGTTGTTTACCTGAAGCGCACTAGTCAATTCTAAGTCGTGTCCTATGCGTGCACTATCCGTCCCATACATATAGTCCAGGAGGCATTTGGACCTCTATCTCATGGTGGTTCTAGACTTTAACTTAGCCTGCTAGAAAAATGTCATAAACTAGGCGACATTCAAAACACATTGGAATTTCACTTATAAGCACGTAAAGGGCTCAAGTTGACCTCCCCAAATAGACAATAAATGCACGCGAGTCAAATTATCAAAGATAGTTGCTGATGAGGTTTCAAAAACCTATAGGCATGATCTCTATGTGAATCTGTATTAAATGAGCGGGCAGTTTATAACCTCTGAAACCTATAAAGTAGTCTACTGATGACAGGTATAAGCGATTAAACCTATAGGCATGATATCTAGGCATTTTATGCAGTAACTAATAGCGGTAATTACAGGATCATATCTAGAATTAGTTGAGTGAGTCCTATAGGCATGGTTTCTAGTGAGGATAATTAACACAGCATTGGAGGCGAGTGAATCGATTATCTAACCGATTTTAGATCCTATAGGCATGATTTCTACGATTAAAACTGATTTTAGATCCCATAGGCATGATTTCTAACAAGCAGGCGTAGGGCATATTTTTAACCAAATGAAGGATCTATAGGCCAGATTTTTACTGGAAAATAATACGTTTTGAGGAGGGATGGAATACCTATAGGCATGTTTTCTACAATAACTGGAAAGTAGCATGTTTTGAGAAAAAACAGTTTACCTATAGGCATGATTTCTAACACATGAAGGCTGAAACATGTTAGAACAAGATAGCACATTTTAGCTAAGTAATGAGCCTACAGGCAGGATTTCTACCCATTTCAGTACAAGCATAGGATAAAAGCCCTTTCCCCGATTTTACTAATACCCCAAATTGTTATTACATGAATTACTACAGATCCAGAATGAATAGAATAGATTACAATAGTAGAATAGCTATAGGGAGCCTACAGCATGCCCAAAAGTACACCTGGCCAGGCCAGGCCTTCATTCTCATACAACAGAACAAAATCACATGTTCATGGACATAAGGCAGCCAGGACTTAAGGGATTCCCCAGTGGTCTTAAAAAAGCAGAATTGAGCATATAGAACAAAACCCCAGTGTGTCAGAGTTGTTGATACCCAATTTTCCCCGTATATTTTTTATATGCAAAATACTTTCAAAACAGTATATATATGCATATATAAGCTTGTCCAAGTGTTTTATTATTTTTTCTAATTTTTTAAAAGATTTTTAAACCAATTTATTGCCCTATTTTAGCAGTACGAAAACCAATAATTGTTCTCAAATTATCCTTTTGGTGATTCAGTTATTGTATTCTCATATTTATACCAATATATAGCTAAGGTAATTTTGGCACATTTTTTTAAAATTGATTTGGTATTTTTAAAGCTAAATTGCACTAAATTGCAATTTTAACAATTTAAATGCGTTTATAATTACAAATTTGATTCCAGTATTTTTAATCTAATATTTATATACTATTAATTAATTTAGCACCTTTAATTTATTTTCCAAAATCGTTTTACTGTTTTATAAAATAAAAAGGGAAAAGTGGCTATTTAAAAGTTAGCCCCATTTCATTTCAATTTTTGCCCAAATTAACCCAATTTCATTCTCAAACCGGACCAGCCCAATTCCTAAATTACCTGACCCCTAACCCGTTAATAAAACCCGCCCGACTTCCCTTTTGATCCAGGCCGTTGATCATTTTGATCAACGGCCATAATTACCCCTTTCCTTTTTAATTTCCCAAACCCCCTCACCCTAATCACTTTCACCTAATCAGCTGCCATTGAACCCCTTCGTCTCTCAAACTCTCTCGAACATTCCTGGAACCCTAATCGTCTCCCACCGTTTTCAACCTCGAAACCCACTGGAAACCATGGCTTCTCTGGCCATGGGAGTCTTATATTCACCTCCTGTCGCTCCTATGTGCTCGACACTTGAAGATTCGAGGCCAGACCTCGAAGGTCTTCAGTCAGACCTTCGCCGACTCGAGGTTTCCGGCCATCTCCGGCCCTGCTCCGGCGTGCTATAGTTGTTTGAGTCTGATTCCGACCTCACCAACTCAGGTCAATGCCTTTTCAAAGCCTTCTCATTCTAGGGTTCTTCTGAAACCCTAACCTTTCGAGGTTTTCTCCGATTCTCTTTAGATATGTTGTGTATCTATGCTCTAATTGGGTTTTCAAACGATTTCCCTAATTTTTCTTTTGAAAATTACTTTCAAAACCCTTCTTTCCGATTTAGGGTTTTCTGGAAAGTGTTTAAGTGTTTTATGATTTTTCTTCTTTGTTATTCGTATTGTTCTCGTACTGTGTTTCCTATATCATGTTCTCGCATTCTTTCTACTGTGTTCTTGTGCTTTTCCTTTTACCATGCTCTTGTATGTTCTTTTACTGAGTTTTACACTCCGTTCTTGAATGTTCTTTACTGTGTTCTATATGCTCCACGCTTGTGTTTCTTCTACCATGTTTTTCATATTATGTTCTCATATGCTTTCTACTATGTTGTGGTACTTCTTGTACTATGTCCTGCTATACTATACCTTTCTACTATGTTCTTTGATATTTTCCTGCTACTGATCCCTTTTTAGGTTCCTTCTGAGAAAAACTTTCTTAAGCATGTTTCTTCTACTCCTTCTACTGTGTTTACATGTTTTCTTATGAGTTTCTGAAAGGAACCCCTGAGCTGGTTTCGACTACTTGCCTCCTCATCCCTGTATTTGATTCTAGGTGGAAACCCTAGAATTTGGGGATTCCGCCGAGGTTTGATTATGTGAACTAGGGTTTTGTTTTGCAATCGTTAACTCCGTCAGACTGACTTTGAGTCTCTGAGTTGAGTTTGGACATCTTTTGTACAATTCTGAACTTTTTGCTAAAACTCTCCTACACTGGAATTTCCACTGATTTTACAATGGCTCGACAAGTTTCTTTCATGTTTAACGTGTCTGTATGATTTATATGTGATGAACCCTTCTTCAAAAGGTTTTCAAACTAGTGATTGACTCAGAATTCCTTTTTAATAGGTCTAGTTGATTGTTTGTTGATTTTCCTTAAGTTAAAAACCTTTTCCATCTTTCTGACTTGGTTTATTCATACCAAATCTCAGACCTTGTGATTTCTTGGCTGTTAATTGATTTTCTTTCCTTAAATTGTACAACCGTGTATTTCCGAGACCTTGTCCTTAAATAACCTTTATGTATTTACCCTCAATTGCATGCTTTACACAAGTGTTTGATTAATTTCTTTCCTTAATTGCGTATACCCGTTTGAATTTGAATCCCTTAATTAAAGGGAGTCTTGTGTGATTGATTTACAATCAGTCTTCAATTATTTTCTTACCTTATTTCCTCATGACCTCCACACTATAAATACACGACCCCTCTTTTCACAAAGCACACACGATTAACACTCTTCAGACCTCCTAATTTCACAATCGCTCTTGAACTCACACTCACAGTATTCTGTCTTCCTGTTTGCACTTTGGCTTTTACAAGACTACTGCCTTTCCTACTTGTTTCATTGAAACTGCTATGTTCTAATTTAAGTTTCAGTATCACCCCAATGTGTTTTACTTACAGTTTTCTTTTGTATCCATGTCTACTTTATTGTTTTCTGTGGAGTTTGATATTTAGTTTAGTAATGCCTATGTTCTACTGCTTGTTTCTTTTATGAATCTTTGCTCCCTACCCCATTACCGCTATTTTTTTGTGAGTGGTGAATCAAGGCGTGGCAATATGAGTTGTTGTCCATGAACTGAGTTCTGAACCTTAACCTCCAAACAGGCTGGAGGGTGTGCCAGCACCTCCCATTACTGAGTATGCCTATCAACCTGCTCTCCTTATGCTCTTGCAAATTCCCACTCCCCTGCACCCTTATGTGTGCTGATTTTAAGTTATTCCCATTTTCCCTTTCCCCATTCAGAATTCCCTTCTGCACTTACACTCTCTCCTAGTTTCTAGGTTCTGCCCCTCTCTGGTGAGCCTTGCCTTGGGACCTTGAGTTGCCTCTGAACTTGGACACCTGAGGGCTGGCCCTTCCACACTACACTATTGTCCTGATTTGGTAATGTATTTGGGGTGTAAGCACTGCCCGGAGTCCATGAGGATCTTAGGGAACTCTGACTCAGCCTAAATGAGTGAAAGGCTTTTGAAATCTGATCTTTGGAGATAGTTTACTTCATACTTCAGACAGGAAGTCTGAATCGGGCTCTCTTTGGTTGTAATTTTTAATTTCTGATGTATTTTTTTTATTCTCTTTGGGCTGTAATAAACTTTCGGGGATGTTTAGTGAAAAGGAAGGGGTAACTATGCATGAAAAGGGTAGATAACTTGCCTATAGGAATCTCTAATTTCAGTATTTCTCATGTAGTTACCATGCCTATAAGACTTCTGCACTTTCATATAGTTACCATACTTATAAGATTTCTGCACTTTCATATAGTTACCATGCCTATAAGACTTATGCATTTTCATGTAGTTACCATAAGATTTCTGCATCTCATTTAGCTATCATGTCTATAAGAAACTCTGCATTCTCATTTAGATACCATGACTATAGGGATTCTGCACTTTCATGTAGATATTATGTCTATAGCTTCTGCACACGCACGTAGAGAATATGCCTATACGTCTTTTCGGATTCTTGCATACCCGCTTTTCACTAGGCAAACTTATCTATAGGCCCTAATAACCAAAAATGTAATCAGATACGCAACGCGTAGATATCATGTTGTAGAATTTCTGCATTCTTCTATGTCTATAACAATGTTTTCAGTTGGCAAACACATAGAAAGCATACCTATAGGGGTTGTAATTCAAATGCAAATCGCCTCATTCGTTTATAAGTTTAAAACTGGCATTACCAATGGCAGAACATGTGCTCGTTTTTTTTTACTAGGAACTTTCTTTTTACCCAACTCAATCTGCAATCAGTTTTTTCTTCTTATGTTTCTGAAATCACTAGATATCATGCCTATAGGTTTCGTCTATCACTTAGGCAAGCCTCAAGATAAACTTATAAACTGAACCAGATTTTATTAACTACAACCAACAGGCAGGCCTGATTCGGGCTTCTTATCTAAACTATGTAATAAATCAGTCTGCCACCAATTCCTTTTAAGTTTTATTTAGACCTTAAACAGTATGTGTAAGACATGCTAAACTATATGTTTTCTCAAGTTTAAGGAGGTTTGTCTGAGGCTTATTATTTGTTTATATGCTCTCCCCCAAACTTGCTATATGTGTTTTGATTGTCACCTTAGTATTTTAACCTTTTGAAACCACAAATAAGCCAATGTCCCCTCCCTTTAGGATTAGTAATCCCAAATACCTCCGGGATTGACAGATTTGGGGCGGTTAATAGCATGCAATAAGTAAACGAGACTATTCCGCGCTTTAGTACCTTAACGGGGTGGGAAAGGGTAGACATGGATATGATGACCACGCGATAACACCACGCGTATAAGTGATTACCGGGTGTTGTGTGGGGTGATCCATATTATTTATAAACCTAGGACCCCCCCTCTCTTTTACTTGTTTATTTTCAAATTTCTCAAACTATTTTTCTTTCTCAAAATTCAGCTTTTCTCTCGTTTCTTTTCACTCCATCTATTTGCAACCTTTATGTGAAAATCCCCTCTTATTTGAAGCCTTATTTGTCTATATGTTATTTGTACCCTAAAGTCACAACAATAGCTTGGCCGGGAACCACACTAGTGGATTCTGAGGGGTGCCTAACACCTTCCCCTTGGAATAATTTCAAGCCCTTATCTAATCTCTGGTTATCCAAACAAAACCCTTCTTAGTGTCCTAATGCACTTTAATCATTAGGTGGCGACTCTTCACTTCTCTTAAACCCAATTCCCAAAAGGGAATGAGTTGTCCTCCCAAATGTCATAAACCCGATTTCGCGAGAAAAAGGGGGCATCGACAGCATGGCGACTCTGCTGGGGATTTTCTTTTAGGCTTTTACCATTTCAAGCTATTACTGTGACTTTACATTTCTTATGTGCCTTTATTTGTTTAATCCGTTTAAGTATTTAATTCCTTCTCCTGCTGCAAAAACTGACTCGTTTCTTTGTTTCTTTCCTTTATTTCTTTTACTGCTTTCCTTTACTGCTTTCCTTTATTCTGTTTTAAATTATGAGGAATTATTGTAATTATCGCTTTTGTAACGTGCAAATACATGACAACTTGTTTTAATTATTGCATAAGCATGTTTTCAACATCATATTCCACTCGTGCCAAACAAAATACCGTAGCAATGCTTATAATGAGTGATTGCGCTCTTCCGATGTTATCACCCCCTAAATCCGGCAAAGGCATATTTGCGGAATAACCAGTCGATCAACGGTGTAGTCGACGGTTTCGCGCCTTTCCCTCTTGAGTTGTCCGCTCAAGGGTACCAGTCTAATACCCCATAGAAACCTTACTCTGTTTAAATTGTGCATGCATCATGGTCAAACCTAGCTGAGTCAGTTATGTTGTCCGCATAATGACTCTTTAAGATAGCCTTGTCCGAGTCCACCGGGTTTCCTTGAAACCCAAACGGACGCTACCACGTTTTGTGCATTTATTTGGAGAACTAAATGCTTGCTATGCCAATTATTGATATTTAGTAGTCGAGTCTGGTGGGGGTAAGGGCCTAACCCTTTGTCTTGCAGAAATATGAGGCACGAAGTCCCCAGATTCGGCATGGTCACCAACATCCACCCGAAACTGCTAAACTGGTGGGAAGATCTTCATTCCAGTGATCAAGCTCTTGTCAGGAAATATCTAGGAAATCTACCTTCTCTTTTGGAAATTCAACCCAACAACAAAATCATAGAAGCTGCCACTCTGTTTTGGGATTGTGATAGGTCTGTGTTCCGCTTTGGGGACATTGAGATGACACCATTGCTCGAGGAAATAGGAGGACTGGCTGGTATACCGTGGGAAACTCCGGGTTTATTGATGCCGGAAAATCGCAAGGGTAGAGGTTTTCTCCAGATGATGGGTCTAAAGAAAAATCCAGACTTGACATGTTTGAAGGAGTCATACATTCCCTTTGACTACTTGTACGAGAGGTACGGTCACAGCAAATCTTACCGTACTTATCCTGACGAGTTCGCCCTTACATCATTGGGGCATATTCATCGAAGGGTCTTTGTCTTCATGTTCTGTTTCTTGGGGATGATAGTGTTTCCAATGAAGAAAGCAAGAATCCATACCAGGCTAGCTATGGTCACCAAAACTCTAATGGAAGGAATTGACGGACAACCATTCAGTCTTGTGCCAATGATCATTGCAGAATATACCGAGCCCTAGAAAGGTGTCAACAGGGGGCCAAACATTTCGAGGGTTGTAATCTGCTACTTCAACTTTGGCTCATGGAACATCTCCAAAGGGGTGAGTACCGACAGGAAATCCATCGAAGGGACTGGGACGATCATATCGCCTTTCATCACCCAAAGCAAATGAATTACATGCCCAACATGTTCGCCCAACTGGAGAATGCTAGAGAATGGGTCGAACTCTTTGATAATTTGACTGAGGACCGAGTACAATGGATGTTCGAGTGGTTCCCTACTGAAGAATTCATCGTTCGATCCAGGGATGCGCCATTTCTGATACTGATCGATTTGAGGGGGACCTACCCTTATGTCCCTCTCCGAGTTATGAGACAGGCTGGTAGGAAGCAGGTTATACCAAGGGTCGACAAGATGAGTCACTTCCGAGCTGACTTCCAGAATGACGATGGTCCGCACAGGTGTCAGGCTCAGCATATGTGGCATTGCAAAATTGTCTTGGGAAAGGACACCATTGAACCAGACAGATACCATGCTGGTTGTACCCCACACTATTCAGGTTGGCTGGAGGACAATCACAACGGTTTGGGTCAACCCGGGTTTGTTCGAGGTCACAGGATCATCGATGAAAAGGCTGAGGCACAGGTCAAATACAACCAACTGCGTTAGAGGACTCGGGAATGTGAAAATGAGCACCGTGAAATAAAAGAAGCCAATCAAAAGCTAATTGAAGAATGGAAGGATATGGCTGTCAACGCCAACAAACGACTAGTCTGTTTGGAGCGGGGTATAGTGGAATTGGAAAAGAAGTTTCTAAAGAGGGTCGAAGACTGCCAAATCGCTGAAGGAAATGAAGGTGGACATCTGGCCAGAGCTTACTTGCTACTAGGACTGCGCGAGCTGGGAGAGCTGTTCGAGGGAGCCAACAATGCCGAGTCTGGGGAAGGTCCTTCCGGGACCAAATAGATAGGAATTTCCATTTTTTCGCTTTATAAGATGTAATAAGGCCAATGGCCATTAGTGACTTTTTCTTATTATTTAGCGTCGTTTTGGGATTCGTCTACCTTTTTATCAATGAAATGAGGCATTTAGCATTCTAAGTTCTCCAAATTTACTTGTCGCTAGGCCTACCTCGGGCACAACGAGGTCCCCAAAATTAGGACGCGCTTTATATTTCCTGCACTACGTGTTTAAATATTGCAACATTTTTTTATGATCCTTACTGACTTATCACCTTTTTGTTTTTACTTTTTGTTTATTCCCCTCCCCAAAGGTTAGTTCGTGAACTCTGGCAACATCATCATATTTTACAAGATCCAGGGGGACCCCTCCACCTACTCCTCCTCCTAGTCCTGTCAGAGACAAAAACAAAGGAAAAATGGAAGATTCGAACAACTCAGCTGAACGGGTAGAGGTCACTCATGGTGCTCTGGTCCCCAAGGAAAATGCATCTCAACTAGAACAAAAGTTATTGAAATATCAAGAAGAACTTGATCAAGTCCGGAATTTGGCAAGTCTGTCATTTTCCCTCACCACTCCAGAAGTTACTTTCCCAAAAACTCAGAATCCCATACCTCCACAAAATATCCCAAAGCAACAAAATCATCCCGCTCCTCACCACCACTACAATACTTGCCACACTCCCAACAACACCCCACTGCTCATCCCAGAACCTTTGAACTCCACAAATGACCACTGCCACACCTAACACAATACCCCCATCTACGTGGAGTCTGTGCCATACTCCACCCAGCCCATCTCAAGCACACCTGAGTCCAATGATAAGGACCCGCTCATCAGAAATTTGGCCGAGAAGCTTAAAGGGTTGACCACCAGAATTCAAGGCGTTGAAGGTAGTAAGGGAATTGAGGGGCTAAACTATGAAGATCTATGCATACAGCCCGATGTCGAACTGCCCGAGGGGTACAAACCTCAAAGTTCGAGATGTTTGATGGTACAGGGGATCCCAGGGTCCACTTTAGAACATACTGTGACAAGCTGGTCGGAGTGGGAAGAGACGAGAAAATCTGCATGAAGATTTTCATAAGGAGCTTGAAGGGAGACGCCTTATCTTGGTACAATAGCCAGGATCCGAAGAAGTGGTCGAACTGGGTAAGCATGGCATCCGATTTCATGGATTGATTCAGGTTCAACACGGAGAATGCACCAGATGTGTTCTATATCCAAAACTTGAAGAAGAAACCCACA
>NC_031994.1:2315794-2316716 GCF_001879085.1 Nicotiana attenuata
TTTGAAGCATTAAGCACCATGGTCAGTCGAGATGGGCCTGACGCACTCGCTGAGGCTGGGTATTTCCTTGACTCTGAACAAGCGGGGCCCTGTGAAACCGGTTCTGCCACCTTTTCTTTGCGTTAGTTACGGAATCGGAGTTAAACCGAAAGGGATTCAAAAAGAAGTATGCAGAAAGGCAATCAAATGAGTGTAAAGAGAAGCATCCCTTTCGGGGAAAAGAAGGACTTATCTGGGATATGCATGCTGGCTTAAAATGATCATGACATGCTTCTTGGACTGGATGCCCGACCCACACAAACTTCTGGCTTCTTGTGAACCCATAATCAGTATTTCAAAACCAGGGAACCTTGCCAGGACTCCTTGAGTGGCGCGATGTCTTCTTTTCAGCCGACAGCGCCCTTTGCGGGTTTTCACCAATCGATCTCTCTCATTTCTCTTCTCACTGTCGCCCGATAGTGCTCTTTGCGAGTTTTCACTAAGCGAACTCTCTCATTTTCAATTTCCCTACTCACCATCGCCTTATGGTGCCCGAAGGTTTTCACCGATAAGACTCTCTCATTTTATTTCTCTCAATTTGACGTTGTATCAGATTCCAACAATGACGTTTGCCGCTTCCATGCCTTTGTCAATTGATCGGAAAGGCTTGGACAAGGTTTTGGGGTAAAAAGGATTTTGGGTGGACTACAACTTGGGAACCCTTTCGGCGGATTCATGGCCGAACCATTATATCATCTGCCCCAGTTTTATTTTGGGGAAATTGGGATATTTTCTTTTGGTGTGACTGAACCCCAGAGAGAGGCTGCCTACGTACCCTTTCGGGATCAAGTCAAACGTAGTTCAGGAAACTTTTATTTTTGGTTGTTTTTGTTTTTGTTTTCTTTTTCTTTTTCTTTTCATCATATTTTCTTTTTCTTTTCTT
>NC_031994.1:2320572-2321377 GCF_001879085.1 Nicotiana attenuata
TTGTGCGCCACTAGATCCATACTTAGTCCTGGCATGTCGTCATACGACCAAGCAAATACATCTTTAAATTCGAACAGGAGCTGGATTATTGCATCTCGAGTGTGTTGATCTGTGTGAATGCTTATTTTGGTTTCCCTTATTTCTTCGGCCGTTCCCAAATTAACCGGTTCAGTGTCATTCAGGTTTGGCTTAGGTTTGTTCTCAAATTGTTCCAATTCTCGGTTTATCTCCCTAAAAGCCTCTTCTTCATCATATTCCGGTTCTTGGTTCATTAGTTCACAATTAAGCAGCGTGTTTGAGTCTGGGTATGAAGTCCGCAAGCATGTCATGTTATTTAAAGCCGCATTATTATAACTGAAAAGAAAAGATGAATAACTGAAATTAGAAAGGAAAGAAAGATGGACGATGAAATATTGATTTCATTTCTTGGAATTGGAAAGATAACAGGGTTTACATTCATGAATTAAAAACACGAAACTAAAAGAAAACCCGAGCTACACCCTGAAATAACTCGAGATACAGAAAAGGTGACAGGGCTAGTCTACCAGGACCCCCGTCTGATCGGGAATGGCGTAGCCTTCCAGTTTTGGAGTTTAGCATCGGACCCCATATAGAGCACTTCAGCGGTACTAGTCCCTTCTCCTGGTTGGACCATGTTGGTTTCATAAAGCATTTGCCTCATAGCTCCACATATTTCTTCAATTTCTTCAGCTGTGAACAACTCCTCGTCCTTTTCTTTGCCATACTTGGTCTTAACAAAAGTATTATAAAGATGGGGCAGTGGTTGTGGCAGAAACCATCCTTC
>NC_031994.1:2323815-2328333 GCF_001879085.1 Nicotiana attenuata
TGGAGGTTTCACTCTCGATGCCTGTTCACGCCATTTAATTGCATATTCACGGAAGCTTTCTGATGGCTTCTTCTTTAGATTTGCCAAAGAGTTCCTGTCTGGTGCGATGTCAATGTTGTACTGAAATTGTCGAACAAAGTCTCGGGCCAGATCATCCCAAATATACCAACGTGAGACATCTTGATCCATGTACCATTCTGAAGCGATACCTACCAAGCTTTCTCCAAAATACGTCATCAAAAGCTCTTCTTTGCCACCGGCTCCCCGTAACTGATTGCAATACTTCTTTAAGTGAGCAATAGGGTCACCGTGTCCGTCATACTTCTCAAATTTTGGAGTTTTGAACCCTAATGGCAGATGAACATGAGGGAACATACATAGATCCGTATATGAGACACTCTTTTGCCCACTTAATCCTTGCATGTTTTTCAGGCTCTGCTCGAGGCTCCTCATTCTCTTTGCCATTTCATCCTGTTCTGTGTCTTTGGGGGTTTTGTCCTGCCCTGGCGTAAGCTCGTATGGGGGTGGCTGAGAGTAATTGTATAGGGATACTGGGGAGGATCTGATGGGAAGGCGGGGTTTTGGAATGTGAATGCTGAAGGATCAAAAGCAGGCCTTGGCAGCGAAGGCTGTGTGGTAGCAGGACACGGTGGAGCAGTGAAGATGTTAGGAACTGTTCCTATTGAGAACACCTGGGGGCGGACCTCAGAAGGTGTTCCAACAAAGTGGGTAGTCATGGTAGGTTGTCCAAAAGGGGTAGGAGGGTGACTGATAGGGACAGTGGTAGCACCTCCAGTTCTGGGAAACAATTCTGGGAATCCGGGAATATTACTTGGAGGTTCCTTTCCATTGTTCCAGGCATCCCACATTTCCATCAATCGCAGGCGCAAAATCCGATTTTCTTCGGCTGTAAAAGATTCAGAAGCCGGGACTCCCGAGAGGGGGCTATCTTCAGAGATGGGGACTGCAGGCAAAGTCATTTTCGTAGACATTTCCACACTCCCTTTTGATCTAGTAAAGTATTGATGCGATGCCAGCTTACCACAACCAACCACCGTTTCTAAAAGCTGGGCTGAATTGAGCAACACGCGGTTAGTTTGAGACAAGTAACAGATAGGTAATCGCACATTGGGGTGTGATGCACCTATACAGTTAAACGGTTGTCTACATGTTTGCACTGGTTGCATGTGTCATCCCGGCTTTCTTTTCTATTTTTTCTTCTTCTGATTTCCTCTCTTTGTTTTTCTTGCTTTTCTTTCTCTTTCTATTTTCTCTCATTTTCTTTTCCCTCTTTTTCGTTTTTGCTTTTTCCCTGTTCTTCTGCCATGGTTCTTCTCTCGATTCCTTATTTTCTTTTTTGCGTTTCTTTTCCTCTCTTGTTTTCTTTTATTTCCTTCCCTCGTGTTTTATTTTTAGGAGATACGGTCGAATCCTATGGAGATTGCCTACGTATCATGACCCCGCATGAATCAGACCAAGCGTAGTTCTTGCAAATAGATGAGAACTCAAATGCAAGAAATAAAGAAACAATTTTATTTTTTGGGAATTTTCAAATTTTCATTAATAACAAAAGGCAATTACAAAGCTACTAGACTATTTTCTTTTTTGGAAATGAAAACTACGGCCTCAAGAGTACATCAAAGCTTCAAATCCCGGGGCCCGCGGGGCATCACTCGGCATCGCCGCGGGCCTGCGTGCAAGACCCTTTTGCAACTGATCTAAATCGTTCATGACCTGGCGAACAAATATCATCGCGGAGGCAAAGAATGTGGTACGACCCATACGTTCACCAGCCTGACACTTCATGACAATATAGTTGGCAATGTTTATGATTCTCTCCCGGATTTGACCCTTCTCTTGGAGTAGCCGGCTTATCTGTTGAGTGCGGGCTTCTAGTACCTGCGAATCCTGGAAGTGAAGATCCTGTAACAATTTTAGTTCCTTCTCCATATCGGCAATTAATTCATAGCATCGTTCCCTCTCGGACTGTAGCTCTTTCTCCCGACGGGCTGCCTTTTCTTCAAAAGTGTTCATTTTCCTTTTCATGTTGGCAATGGTCCCCTCATAGTTTTTCTTCATTTGCTGTACAAACTGGGCCCTTTCCTCTGTCTTCTTTGCCCATTGAGCCCGAAGTTTTGCCATACTTCCCTCGGATTTTTCCAGTTCTTCCTGACAGTCCAGGACTTGTTTCTTCAATCCCCTTATTAATCTCTCGTCAGATGGACTTCTTTCTCGATTCCTTCCATTTAATTTCAATTGTTGAATTTGGATCTTGAGAGCTTCATTCTCTTGGGCCAATTGCTTTTTATCACCTTCATCGGCTGCGGCTTGCAAGCTGTTTTCGAACCGAAGCTCCTGAACCTGTTTTTCCAATGCGCCAATCCGAGCTCTGTACTCTTTTTCTTTAGCCAACCAATCCCACTGCACCCGAGCCTCATTTGTTAATTGTTGCACATGCGGCCTTTTGGCGGGTCTCTCGGGGATTTGAAACCTTTTACCAAACCAAACCAAATATTTGGGATCTACTTCACCTCTGGCCCGGTCCTGTACTATAGTTTTAGGCTCAAGATACCTGCACTCATTCCAGATTTTCCGGATTTGGCCTTCAGGGAATGCAGCTTTTGGGCCCAACTCAATGACTTGCCCACTCAGGTCCTCATCACCGTGTACCGTCTGAAATTTTCCAAATTGTCGCAAGACTCGGTAAGGAGCATAAGGCTGAATGCTTCGCATACCCATCAAAAGAATATAGGGGACCTCCGCTGATGTGTATATAGCTTCAGTAGCGGGAAGCCATCCATAAGCCCAATCAACTTTATCTGCAGTGAGGGATCTTAAACACGACGACCAAGCCTCAGTACCCTCCGGAAACTCAATACCTGTAACTCGGGTCTCGAATTCTGCGATACAACTCAACCCGGTTAAACCGTAATTCATGTAGCCTGTGCGGTGACAGAGATGTTCCTGTATCCACAACTGCAAGAGCACATTGCAGCCTTGAAAGAATTTCTCCCCTTCTCGACATTTGGTCAGAGCTCGATATATTTCTGCTACAATCAAAGGAGCCACTGTGCTAGTAGGTTTCTTTATGGCAACATCTAGCATGCCTACTAGACCAAGGTCTATGTGACCGTCTTTCCTGGGACAAACTAACACTCCCAAAAAGGCCACCATGAAGGCTAATCCGCGTCGGGCTTCCCATTTGTCTTTGTTTCCAGCATGTGTCAATCCTGTATTGGGTTCCTCAAAGCCTTTGGGGTTACCATACCGGTGATACAGGAAATGTAGTGTACAGCACCCTTCCGCCAAATGTGGGTCTTGAATATCCCGACAAATGTTCAACAAATCTAAAAACCTGTGAAGAGTTACCGGCCGTGGAGCCAAAGGGTATCTACCACGGAGGTTCCCATTTAGACCTGCGTATCCGGCGATCTCTTCTAATGTAGGCGTGAGCTCAAAATCTGAAAACCGAAACACATTACGGGTCGGGTCCCAAAATGGTATTAGTGCCTCAATGATATCTGTTCTTGGCTTGATTTTTAATAAATCTACGAGACTGCCCAGGCTTTTGATCACAGTATCTCTGCTTCCTTTTCCCAAGTCATGCCACCACATATGAATTCATCCTGCATATTTATTTTAGGGGAATTTAATGACTTATTTTGAAAAATGGCTATTTATGCAAAAATTCTTTACTTAGAAAATAAGGACTTGGATTTGCAAATACGGCCTTTCAGCACTTCTGGAAGGAAGATTTTAAGGCTATTCCTGCAAACCATTTGAAAATGACTCAGGGTGGCTATTCTTGCAAAAACGGCCTTCCGGCGTCCTTTTGGGGACATTCGGCTTATTTTGTAAAACAAGAGTGGCATCACCCAATGTATTTGACAAAAATTAATTTTTTTGGTATTTTGGCTATCTTTGCAAAAAGGGTGGTTGGACCCGATGAGGGTTGCCTACGTATCTCACATCCGGCGAGAATCAAACCGGCGTAGTTCGGGAAGATTGGGAATTGAGTATACGAACTCTTTTCTCTTTTTTTTTAATAAAACTCGTACCATGGATCTTTAAGGCAAAAGAAAAATATTTTTGATTTTTTTGATTTTTTTTTTTTGGAATTTTCTAGAAAAATGCTTTGAAAGAAGAAAAGGAATTTTGTTTTTGGATTTTTGATTTTGATTCTATTTTTGAAAGAAAGACTTCTGAAAATCTCATTTTTTTTTTTGATTTGAACTTTGGGAATTTTAAAAGTTAAAAGAAAATATTTTTTGTTTGAGTTTTTCAATTGTTTTCTCTTTTTCTAAGGAAAAAAGAAAATATTTTTGGATTTTGAATGTAACCTCTTAATTTTCGAAAGAGGGACTTCTTTAAGAAAATGTTTTGGATTTCTGAGTTTTTATTTATTTACAAAAGCACTTCTAAAGAAAAGCAAAAATATTTTTGGACTTCAATTTTTCAAAATTTTATGGACATTTACAAAAGAAAGACATCTAAAGGAGTATTTTTTGCATTTTTTTG